>NC_060174.1:5209680-5509680 GCF_021184085.1 Oncorhynchus gorbuscha | reverse complement strand
GTCATCAGAAGGGGGAAAGGAGAAGATTAATTGTGTGTCGTCTGCATAGCAATGATAGGAGAGACCATGTGAGGTTATGACAGAGCCAAGTGACTTGGTGTATAGCGAGAATAGGAGAGGGCCTAGAACAGAGCCCTGGGGGACACCAGTGGTGAGAGCGCGTGGTGAGGAGACAGATTCTTGCCACGCCACCTGGTAGGAGCGGCCTGTCAGGTAGGACGCAATCCAAGCGTGGGCCGCGCCGGAAATGCCCAACTCGGAGAGGGTGGAGAGGAGGATCTGATGGTTCACAGTATCGAAGGCAGCCGATAGATCTAGAAGGATGAGAGCAGAGGAGAGAGAGTTAGCTTTAGCAGTGCGGAGCGCCTCCGTGATACAGAGGAGAGCAGTCTCAGTTGAATGACTAGTCTTGAAACCTGACTGATTAGGATCAAGAAGGTCATTCAGAGAGAGATAGCGGGAGAGCTGGCCAAGGACGGCACGTTCAAGAGTTTTGGAGAGAAAACAAAGAAGGGATACTGGTCTGTAATTGTTGACATCGGAGGGATCGAGTGTAGGTTTTTTTCAGAAGGGGTGCAACTCTCGCTCTCTTGAAGACGGAAGGGACGTAGCCAGCGGTCAGGGATGAGTTGATGAGCGAGGTGAGGTAAGGGAGAAGGTCTCCGGAAATGGTCTGGAGAAGACAGGAGGGGATAGGGTCAAGCGGGCAGGTTGTTGGGCGGCCGGCCGTCACAAGACACGAGATTTCATCTGGAGAGAGAGGGGAGAAAGAGGTCAGAGCACAGGGTAGGGCAGTGTGAGCAGAACCAGCGGTGTCGTTTGGCTTAGCAAACGAGGATCGGATGTCGTCGACCTTCTTTTCGAAATGGTTGACAAAGTCATCTGCAGAGAGGGAGGAGGGGGGGAGGGGGAGGAGGATTCAGGAGGGAGGAGAAGGTGGCAAAGAGCTTCCTAGGGTTAGAGGCAGATGCTTGGAATTTAGAGTGGTAGAAAGTGGCTTTAGCAGCAGAGACAGAGGAGGAAAATGTAGAGAGGAGGGAGTGAAAGGATGCCAGGTCCGCAGGGAGGCGAGTTTTCCTCCATTTCCGCTCGGCTGCCCGGAGCCCTGTTCTGTGAGCTCGCAGTGAGTCATCGAGCCACGGAGCGGGAGGGGTGGACCGAGCCGGCCTGGAGGATAGGGGACATAGAGAGTCAAAGGATGCAGAGAGGGAGGAGAGGAGGGTTGAGGAGGCAGAATCAGGAGATAGGTTGGAGAAGGTTTGAGCAGAGGGAAGAGATGATAGGATGGAAGAGGAGAGAGTAGCGGGGGAGAGAGAGCGAAGGTTGGGACGGCGCGATACCATCTGAGTAGGGGCAGTGTGGGAGGTGTTGGATGAGAGCGAGAGGGAAAAGGATACAAGGTAGTGGTCGGAGACTTGGAGGGGAGTTGCAATGAGGTTAGTGGAAGTACAGCATCTAGTAAAGATGAGGTTGAGCGTATTGCCTGCCTTGTGAGTAGGGGGGGAAGGTGAGAGGGTGAGGTCAAAGGAGGAGAGGAGTGGAAAGAAGGAGGCAGAGAGGAATGAGTCAAAGGTAGACGTGGGGAGGTTAAAGTCGCCCAGAACTGTGAGAGGTGAGCCGTCCTCAGGAAAGGAGCTTATCAAGGCATCAAGCTCATTGATGAACTCTCCGAGGGAACCTGGAGGGCGATAAATGATAAGGATGTTAAGCTTGAAAGGGCTGGTAACTGTGACAACATGGAATTCAAAGGAGGCGATAGACAGATGGGTAAGGGGAGAAAGAGAGAATGACCACTTGGGAGAGATGAGGATCCCGGTGCCACCACCCCGCTGACAAGAAGCTCTCGGGGTGTGCGAGAACACGTGGGCGGACGAAGAGAGAGCAGTAGGAGTAGCAGTGTTGTCTGTGGTGATCCATGTTTCCGTCAGTGCCAAGAAGTCGAGGGACTGGAGGGAGGCATAGGCTGAGATGAACTCTGCCTTGTTGGCCGCAGATCGGCAGCTCCAGAGGCTACCGGAGACCTGGAACTCCACGTGGGTCGTGCGCGCTGGGACCACCAGATTAGGGTGGCCGCGGCCACGCGGTGTGGAGCGTTTGTATGGTCTGTGCAGAGAGGAGAGAACAGGGATAGACAGACACATAGTTGACAGGCTACAGAAGAGGCTACGCTAATGCAAAGAAGATTGGAATGACAAGTGGACTACACGTCTCGAATGTTCAGATAGTTAAGCTTACGTAGCAAGAATCTTATTGACTAAAATTATTAAAATGATACAGTACTGCTGAAGTAGGCTAGCTGGCAGTGGGTGCGTTCTTGACACTACACTAATCAAGTCGTTCTGTTGAGTGTAATAGTTTCTGCAGTGCTGCTATTCGGGGGCTAGCTGGCTAGCTAGTAGTGTTGTTTACGTTACGTTGCGTTAAAAGAACGACAATAGCTGGCTAGCTAACCTAGAAAATCGCTCTAGACTACACAATTATCTTTGATACAAAGACGGCTATGTAGCTAGCTATGTAGCTAGCTACGATCAAACAAATCAAACCGTTGTACTGTAATGAAATGAAGTGAAAATGTGATACTACCTGTGAATGCGACCGGGTTGTTGAGTTCAATTCAGAAGACGTTGGCTAGCGTTGGCTAGCTGTTGGCTAGCTAGCAGAGTCTCCTACGTTAAGGACGACAAATAGCTGGCTAGCTAACCTCGGTAAATTAAGATAATCACTCTAAGACTACACACTCTAAACCTAAACAACACAATTATCTTGGATACGAAGATACGAAGACAGCAAAGACAGCTATGTAGCTAGCTAACACTACACTAATCAAGTCGTTCAGTTGAGTGTAATAGTTTCTCCAGTGCAGCTAATCAGTGGACGTTAGCTAGCTGGCTAGTGAAGACTACGTTAGGACGGCGAAATATGATAATTACGCATTTATCTTTGATACAAAGACGGCTATGTAGCTAGCTGAGAAGAAATTGCTAAGATTAGACAAATCAAACCATTGTGCTATAATGAAATATAATGAAATGTAATGAAATGTAATGAAAAAGTTATACTACCTGCGGGAGCGAAGTGCCGATGCGACCACTCGCTCCAACCCTCAGTATTATATACATAGTCGAGCATCTTTTCGTGACAAAATATCTTGTTTAAAACGGGAACGTTTTTTTATCCATACATTAAAAGAGCGCCCCCTATATCCAAGAAGTAAAATAAACGTGATATAAAAAATATAAAACATATTGCAGTGTATGATATACCATTTTGTAGCTCTGAGTCTCTACGTTTATCAAATGTAGAAAACACCATTTCAAATGTTGCTACATAAGACCGAATCAAGCCGGTCTGTATTTTATTTTAATAAATATGCAAACATTTCTACAAACCTGTTGTTGTTTTGTCATTATGTTTTTGTGTGTAGATTGATGAGAAACACATTTTATTTAATAAATGTTAGAAGAAAGCTGTAACGTCACAAAATGTGGAAAAGGGGAAGGTTTCTGAATACTTCCCGAATGCACTGTACATTTAACAGTCACTTAGAACACACACAGACATGTAACAGTCACTTAGAACACACACAGACATGTAACAGTCACTTAGAACACACACAGACATGTAACAGTCACTTAGAACACACACAGACATGTAACAGTCACTTAGAACACACACAGACATGTAACAGTCACTTAGAACACACACAGACATGTAACAGTCACTTAGAACACACACAGACATGTAACAGTCACTTAGAACACACAGACATGTAACAGTCACTTAGAACACACACAGACATGTAACAGTCACTTAGAACACACACAGACATGTAACAGTCACTTAGAACACACACAGACATGTAACAGTCACTTAGAACACACACAGACATGTAACAGTCACTTAGAACACACATACATGTAACAGTCACTTAGAACACACAGACATGTAACAGTCACTTAGAACACACATCCATGTCACAGTCACTTAGAACACACACAGACATGTAACAGTCATTTAGAACACACACATCCATGTAACAGTCACTTAGAACACACACAGGCATGGAACAGTCACTTAGAACACACACACAGACATGTAGCAGTCACTTAGAACCCACACAGACATGGAACAGTCACTTAGAACACACATATCCATGTAACAGTCACTTAGAACACACACAGGCATGGAACAGTCACTTAGAACACACACACAGACATGTAACAGTCACTTAGAACACACACAGACATGGAACAGTCACTTAGAACACACACACACAGACATGGAACAGTCACTTAGAACACACATATCCATGTAACAGTCACTTAGAACACACACAGGCATGGAACAGCTTTTACACCTGCATTGTTTGCTGTTTGGGGTTTTAGGCTGGGTTTCTGTACAGCACTTTGAGATATCAGCTGATGTACGAAGGGCTATATAAATAAATTTGATTTGATTTGATTTGAATAGTCACTTAGAACACACACATCCATGTAACAGTCACTTAGAACACACACAGACATGTAACAGTCATTTAGAACACACACAGACATGGAACAGTCACCTAGAACACAAACAGACATGTAACAGTCACTGAGAACACACACAGACATGTAACAGTCACTTAGAACACACAGACATGTAACAGTCACTGAGAACACACACATCCATGTAACAGTCACTGAGAACACACACATCCATGTAACAGTCACTTAGAACACACATCCATGTCACAGTCATTTAGATCACACATATCCATGTAACAGTCATTTAGAACACACATATCCATGTAACAGTCACTTAGAACACACACAGACATGTAACAGTCATTTAGAACACACATATCCATGTAACAGTCACTTAGAACACACATATCCATGTAACAGTCACTTAGAACACACACAGACGAGCGTTCACACACAGAGACAGCATAACAAACACAGACTGTAAAAACAGACAGCAACTTGCAGGACACTCAATCAAGTCACCACATACACACACACACGTACAAGCGAGGGACACTTAAAAAAAACTGTTTTAATCAATCCATCTCTGTGTCTGGACCTTGTCAATGACCTCTGGAAACTGAGTCTGTGTCAGTTCTGACATCACCCGATCATAACTTTTAACTGTCGTTGGTGAAATATGAGTGCGTCAGTCGATGATGATGTACCAGGGAACTCAGCTGACACTGAATTCTTAACTTTCCACTGGTCTATAGTGAACAGTAGACAGATCATCAGTTACTGCTGTTTTGATCTCCTGACTTCACAGACTGTAAAGTAAAGAAACAGGCAACCAACCTGCTCAATGATATATTGGTGCTTGAAATCATTTTACCCCTGCTTTCCCCCGAAGGGACAGGTTTTCCCAAAACAATGGAAGGTCACTCCTCCGTGTCCAAATCCATATACACTTTCATCTGGGGTTAGCGAACGTTTGCACAGGGGGATCAGAGATCAAAGTGATTTCACCGACCAGAGATTTGCTGGCGTACCTCAACCCCTCTGTGTTCACGAGATGAGAAGGGAATGGCTGATTTTATAAAGCCCCCGTCTAAAACAGAAACTTTCTGTTCGTTTAATCCAATAAGAACAACCCTCATTAAAACTCTTGCCCTACGAACTGGGAGCTTAGTGGGAGAACTTTGATTTGTCAACGATGACCACAACAAAGTGGATATAATCGCTTGGCCACTGCCCTCAGCAGAGCCTCGTGACTCAGGGTGGAGGGTGGTGGATGGAAGGGGAGCGGTGTTGTTTCACTGTGGCTTGGGGATGTGCTAAAGGTATCCCAGTCACGTTTTGATTCGTGTGACGGTTGAGAAGAGGCCGAAGAGTAGAGTAGTAGAGGCGTACGTACACTTCACAGAGGCCAATGCCTGCAAATGAGCCGGAGAACGCCCTCCATCCCTTTCTCTCTGCTAAATCCTTCAGTAAACAATGGCTGAGAAAAAAAAAACAAATCTCAGAGTGGCCCCCCCACACGTTAGACCATACAGTTCCCAGCTCCTTAGGGAATGGAAGGAGTGCAAGCCAATTTGGTTATTGTTTTTATATATTCGAAACACAACTTTTATTAGAGGTGACTTACAAGCATCAACCTCCATGAAATGATATAATCAGTACAAGCTTGAGGGCAGTCTGGAATGAGATACGTTTTATAATGGCATTAGCATTGATTGCATAGAACGGAATAAAAATCTAATCAAAATGTATTAGTCGCGTACACAAAATGTGCAGATGTTATCGCAGGTGCAGTGAAATGCTTGTGTTTCTAGCTCCAACAGTGCAGTAATATCTAACTAAATGCTTGTGTTTCTAGCTCCAACAGTGCAGTAATACCTAACTAAATGCTTGTGTTTCTAGCTCCAACAGTGCAGTAATACCTAACTAAATGCTTGTGTTTCTAGCTCCAACAGTGCAGTAGTATCTAACTAAATGCTTGTGTTTCTAGCTCCAACAGTGCAGTAATACCTAACTAAATGCTTGTGTTTCTAGCTCTAACAGTGCAGTAATATCTAACTAAATGCTTGTGTTTCTAGCTCCAACAGTGCAGTAATACCTAACTAAATGCTTGTGTTTCTAGCTCCAACAGTGCAGTAATACCTAACTAAATGCTTGTGTTTCTAGCTCCAACAGTGCAGTAGTATCAAACTAAATGCTTGTGTTTCTAGCTCCAACAGTGCAGTAATACCTAACTAAATGCTTGTGTTTCTAGCTCCAACAGTGCAGTAATACCTAACTAAATGCTTGTGTTTCTAGCTCCAACAGTGCAGTAATACCTAACTAAATGCTTGTGTTTCTAGCTCCAACAGTGCAGTAATACCTAACTAAATGCTTGTGTTTCTAGCTCCAACAGTGCAGTAATACCTAACTAAATGCTTGTGTTTCTAGCTCCAACAGTGCAGTAATACCTAACTAAATGCTTGTGTTTCTAGCTCCAACAGTGCAGTAATACCTAACTAAATGCTTGTGTTTCTAGCTCCAACAGTGCAGTAATACCTAACTAAATGCTTGTGTTTCTAGCTCCAACAGTGCAGTAATATCTAACTAAATGCTTGTGTTTCTAGCTCCAACAGTGCAGTAATACCTAACTAAATGCTTGTGTTTCTAGCTCTAACAGTGCAGTAATATCTAACTAAATGCTTGTGTTTCTAGCTCCAACAGTGCAGTAATATCTAACTAAATGCTTGTGTTTCTAGCTCCAACAGTGCAGTAATATCTAACTAAATGCTTGTGTTTCTAGCTCCAACAGTGCAGTAATACCTAACTAAATGCTTGTGTTTCTAGCTCCAACAAAAATGCAGTAAATACCTAACTAAATGCTTGTGTTTCTAGCTCCAACAGTGCAGTAGTATCTAACTAAATGCTTGTGTTTCTAGCTCCAACAGTGCAGTAGTATCTAACTAAATGCTTGTGTTTCTAGCTCCAACAGTGCAGTAGTATCTAACTAAATGCTTGTGTTTCTAGCTCCAACAGTGCAGTAATACCTAACTAAATGCTTGTGTTTCTAGCTCAAACAGTGCAGTAATACCTAGCTAAATGCTTGTGTTTCTAGCTCCAACAGTGCAGTAATACCTAACTAAATGCTTGTGTTTCTAGCTCCAACAGTGCAGTAATACCTAACTAAATGCTTGTGTTTCTAGCTCAAACAGTGCAGTAATACCTAGCTAAATGCTTGTGTTTCTAGCTCTAACAGTGCAGTAATATCTAACTAAATGCTTGTGTTTCTAGCTCTAACAGTGCAGTAATACCTAACTAAATGCTTGTGTTTCTAGCTCCAACAGTGCAGTAGTATCTAACTAAATGCTTGTGTTTCTAGCTCTAACAGTGCAGTAATATCTAACTAAATGCTTGTGTTTCTAGCTCTAACAGTGCAGTAATATCTAACTAAATGCTTGTGTTTCTAGCTCTAACAGTGCAGTAATACCTAACTAAATGCTTGTGTTTCTAGCTCCAACAGTGCAGTAATACCTAGCAATACACATTGAAAAGCAACACAGTATATACAAATACAGTGGGGAGAACAAGTATTTGACACATTGCCAATTTTGCAGGTTTTCCTACTTACAAAGCATGTAGAGGTCTCAAATTTGTTTTTATCATAGGTGCACTTCAACTGTGAGAGACGGAATCTAAAACAAAAAACCAGAAAATCACATTGTATGACTTTTTAAGTAAATCATTTGCATTTTATTGCATCAAATGTATTTCATACATCAGAAAAGCAGAACTTAATATTTGGTACAGAAACCTTAGTTTGCAATTACAGAGATCATACGTTTCCTGTAGATCTTGACCAGGTTTGCATACATACACAGTGCATAGGATAACAGTACCAGTCAAAAATGTGGACACACCAACTCATTCCAGGATCATTATACATTTTGTTACTGTATTCTACATTGTGAGGGCATCAAAACCAATAAATAACTAAGTAATAACTAAATAACTAAATAATTTAGTAACCAAAACAAAATAAAAATAAAAGAAATCAAAATATATTTTCGTTTTGAGATTCTTCAAAGTAGCCACCCTTTGAGAGAAAAGGTACAGAATTAACAAAGAGACAGGAGAGAAAAGGGACAGAATTAACAAAGAGACATGAGAGAAAAGGGACAGAATTAACAAAGAAACAGGAGAGAAAAGGGACAGAATTAACAAAGAGATTGGAGAGAAAAGGGACAGAATTAACAAAGAGATGGGAGAGAAAAGGGACAGAATTAACAAAGAGATTGGAGAGAAAAGGGACAGAATTAACAAAGAGATTGGAGAGAAAAGGGACAGAATTAACAAAGAGATGGAAGAGAAAAGGGACAGAATTAACAAAGAGATTGGAGAGAAAAGGGACAGAATTAACAAAGAGATTGGAGAGAAAAGGGACAGAATTAACAAAGAGATGGAAGAGAAAAGGGACAGAATTAACAAAGAGATTGGAGAGAAAAGGGACAGAATTAACAAAGAGACAGGAGAGAAAAGGGACAGAATTAACAAAGAGACGGGAGAGAAAAGGGACAGAATTAACAAAGAGACGGGAGAGAAAAGGGACAGAATTAACAAAGAGACAGGAGAGAAAAGGGACAGAATTAACAAAGAGACAGGAGAGAAAAGGGACAGAATTAACAAAGAGACAGGAGAGAAAAGGGACAGAATTAACAAAGAGATGGGAGAGAAAAGGGACAGAATTAACAAAGAGACAGGAGAGAAAAGGGACAGAATTAACAAAGAGACAGGAGAGAAAAGGGACAGAATTAACAAAGAGACAGGAGAGAAAAGGGACAGAATTAACAAAGAGATGGGAGAGAAAAGGGACAGAATTAACAAAGAGACAGGAGAGAAAAGGGACAGAATTAACAAAGAGATGGGAGAGAAAAGGGACAGAATTAACAAAGAGATTGGAGAGAAAAGGGACAGAATTAACAAAGAGATGGGAGAGAAAAGGGACTGAATTAACAAAGAGACGGGAGAGAAAAGGGACAGAATTAACAAAGAGACAGGAGAGAAAAGGGACAGAATTAACAAAGAGACAGGAGAGAAAAGGGACAGAATTAACAAAGAGACAGGAGAGAAAAGGGACAGAATTAACAAAGAGATGGGAGAGAAAAGGGACAGAATTAACAAAGAGACAGGAGAGAAAAGGGACAGAATTAACAAAGAGACAGGAGAGAAAAGGGACAGAATTAACAAAGAGACAGGAGAGAAAAGGGACAGAATTAACAAAGAGATGGGAGAGAAAAGGGACAGAATTAACAAAGAGACAGGAGAGAAAAGGGACAGAATTAACAAAGAGATGGGAGAGAAAAGGGACAGAATTAACAAAGAGATTGGAGAGAAAAGGGACAGAATTAACAAAGAGATTGGAGAGAAAAGGGACAGAATTAACAAAGAGATTGGAGAGAAAAGGGACAGAATTAACAAAGAGATTGGAGAGAAAAGGGACAGAATTAACAAAGAGATGGAAGAGAAAAGGGACAGAATTAACAAAGAGACAGGAGAGAAAAGGGACAGAATTAACAAAGAGATGGGAGAGAAAAGGGACAGAATTAACAAAGAGACAGGAGAGAAAAGGGACAGAATTAACAAAGAGATGGGAGAAAAAGGGACAGAATTAACAAAGAGATGGGAGAGAAAAGGGACAGAATTAACAAAGAGACAGGAGAGAAAAGGGACAGAATTAACAAAGAGATGGGAGAGAAAAGGGACAGAATTAACAAAGAGACAGGAGAGAAAAGGGACAGAATTAACAAAGAGACAGGAGAGAAAAGGGACAGAATTAACAAAGAGACAGGAGAGAAAAGGGACAGAATTAACAAAGAGACAGGAGAGAAAAGGGACAGAATTAACAAAGAGATGGGAGAGAAAAGGGACAGAATTAACAAAGAGACAGGAGAGAAAAGGGACAGAATTAACAAAGAGATGGGAGAGAAAAGGGACAGAATTAACAAAGAGACAGGAGAGAAAAGGGACAGAATTAACAAAGAGATGGGAGAGAAAAGGGACAGAATTAACAAAGAGACAGGAGAGAAAAGGGACAGAATTAACAAAGAGACAGGAGAGAAAAGGGACAGAATTAACAAAGAGATGGGAGAGAAAAGGGACAGAATTAACAAAGAGAAGGGAGAGAAAAGGGACAGAATTAACAAAGAGACAGGAGAGAAAAGGGACAGAATTAACAAAGAGATGGGAGAGAAAAGGGACAGAATTAACAAAGAGACAGGAGAGAAAAGGGACAGAATTAACAAAGAGATGGGAGAGAAAAGGGACAGAATTAACAAAGAGACAGGAGAGAAAAGGGACAGAATTAACAAAGAGATTGGAGAGAAAAGGGACAGAATTAACAAAGAGACAGGAGAGAAAAGGGACAGAATTAACAAAGAGACAGGAGAGAAAAGGGACAGAATTAACAAAGAGACAGGAGAGAAAAGGTACAGAATTAACAAAGAGATGGGAGAGAAAAGGGACAGAATTAACAAAGAGATTGGAGAGAAAAGGGACAGAATTAACAAAGAAACAGGAGAGAAAAGGGACAGAATTAACAAAGAGACAGGAGAGAAAAGGGACAGAATTAACAAAGAGACAGGAGAGAAAAGGTACAGAATTAACAAAGAGATGGGAGAAAGAGATGGGAGAGAAAAGGGACAGAATTAACAAAGAGATTGGAGAGAAAAGGGACAGAATTAACAAAGAAACAGGAGAGAAAAGGGACAGAATTAACAAAGAGACAGGAGAGAAAAGGTACAGAATTAACAAAGAGATGGGAGAGAAAAGGGACAGAATTAACAAAGAGACATAAGAGAAAAGGGACAGAATTAACAAAGAGACATAAGAGAAAAGGGACAGAATTAACAAAGAGACATGAGAGAAAAGGGACAGAATTAACAAAGAGACGGGAGAGAAAAGGGACAGAATTAACAAAGAGACAGGAGAGAAAAGGGACAGAATTAACAAAGAGACAGGAGAGAAAAGGGACAGAATTAACAAAGAGATGGGAGAGAAAAGGGACAGAATTAACAAAGAGATGGGAGAGAAAAGGGACAGAATTAACAAAGAGATGGGAGAGAAAAGGGACAGAATTAACAAAGAGACAGGAGAGAAAAGGGACAGAATTAACAAAGAGACAGGAGAGAAAAGGGACAGAATTAACAAAGAGACAGGAGAGAAAAGGGACAGAATTAACAAAGAGACAGGAGAGAAAAGGGACAGAATTAACAAAGAGACAGGAGAGAAAAGGGACAGAATTAACAAAGAGACAGGAGAGAAAAGGGACAGAATTAACAAAGAGACAGGAGAGAAAAGGGACAGAATTAACAAAGAGACAGGAGAGAAAAGGGACAGAATTAACAAAGAGACAGGAGAGAAAAGGGACAGAATTAACAAAGAGACAGGAGAGAAAAGGGACAGAATTAACAAAGAGACAGGAGAGAAAAGGGACAGAATTAACAAAGAGACAGGAGAGAAAAGGGACAGAATTAACAAAGAGACAGGAGAGAAAAGGGACAGAATTAACAAAGAGACAGGAGAGAAAAGGGACAGAATTAACAAAGAGACGGGAGAGAAAAGGGACAGAATTAACAAAGAGACAGGAGAGAAAAGGGACAGAATTAACAAAGAGACGGGAGAGAAAAGGGACAGAATTAACAAAGAGACAGGAGAGAAAAGGGACAGAATGAACAAAGAGACAGGCGAGAAAAGGGACAGAATTAACAAAGAGACGGGAGAGAAAAGGGACAGAATTAACAAAGAGACAGGAGAGAAAAGGGACAGAATTAACAAAGAGACAGGAGAGAAAAGGGACAGACACTATTTAAAAAATAAACCCTGTTGTAGACAATCTGACAATTGTATTTTTACATTTAACTTTTTTTTAAACATGTATTTAACCTGTATTTAACCTTTATTTAACTAGGCAAGTCAGTTAAGAACAAATTCTTATTTACGATGTTGGCCTACACCGGCCAAACCCTAACGTGGACGACACTGGGCCGATTGCGCGCCGCCCTATGGGACTCTCAATCACAGCCGGTTGTGATGCAGCCTGGAATTGAACCAGGGTCTGTAGTGATGCCTCTATAGCACTGAGATGCACTGCCTTAGACCGCTGCGCCCCAAAATAAAAGGAAGGGAGAAAGAAGGATGAGTTTGATATGATTGATATATGGGGTGGCAGGGTAGTGGTTAGAGCGTTGGACTAGTAACTGGAAAGTTTCCAGATCAAACCCCCGAGCTGACAAGGTACAAATCTGTCGTTCTGCCCCTGAACAGGCAGTTAACCCACTGTTCCTTGGCTGTCATTGTAAATAAGAATTTGTTCTTAACTGACTTGCCTAGTTTAATAAATACATGATTAGATCCTCTGTCATTAATCAGTCCTTATTCCTCAGTCAGTGGATGTTAAAACAAGTTCCTTTACTACGAATTGGGGGATACAAGTCTGTCTTGATTTGGTTACATTTATCAGCCCCTCTCGCTCTTTCCATTAACAAAGTCCTCATCTTAAGAGAAAAATATATGAGACTCAAGATGTTTTAGTTACTTGGAGTTTGGAAGTAATGTTCATTTGAACATAACTTAAAGCAATCATTTTGGAGTTTGGAACTGAGTAAGCATGCAAAGCTATTTTTCATCTCACCAATACAATTTGTGAAACATATAGATTTGATTCTGAACAATTTTAAGAAGACAAATTTAGACTTACAAGTAAATCAATTCTGAATATTACGTGATCCCGTATTGGCTGTTTTCAATGGACTTGCCAGCACTGAAAATAAGGACATGTTTAAAATGACACACATATACAACCTACGTAGTTGAAGTAGCCATCTACCCAGTCAAGTGGTGGATGGAAAAACACTTTCCCATCAGATCAATTCAACAGTTAATGGGTACATGTGCCAGCTCTGTCTTGGTGGTCTGATAGGAGACCCCGAGGCTCCCAGCCTGTTAGGCGTGTAAACACAGCCGACCAAAGCAGTTGTAGTAATCCCAGACATCTCACCTCTGAACCCTCCCGTTCTGTTAGCTGGGGAACTCGTTCCGCGGGGGAAAACCCTGGTTCTGCTCGACTCGAGGCCCACTACACAGATTTGACACTCATGTGATGGTGGTCCGACAGTACATGAAGCTGAGGTAACGCAGGGCGAGGTGTTCCCGAGTTCCCTTTGGGGGCTTGAATACGAGAAGGGTCTTTTTTTATTTATTTACTGTGTGGCCCCGGCTTTTGAGGTCGCCAAGATATCTAGGCTAAAAGGATCTCCAAGATGTCAGATCGCTATGCTAAAAGGGTCTCAAGATGTCAGATCGCTATGCTAAACGGGTCTCCAAGATGTCAGATCGCTATGCTAAAAGGGTCTCCAAGATGTCAGATCGCTATGCTAAAAGGGTCTCCAAGATGTCAGATCGCTATGCTAAAAGGGTCTCCAAGATGTCAGATCGCTATGCTAAAAGGGTCTTCAAGATGTCAGATCGCTATGCTAAAAGGGTCTCCAAGATGTCAGATCGCTATGCTAAAAGGGTCTCCAAGATGTCAGATCGCTATGCTAAAAGGGTCTCCAAGATGTCAGATCGCTATGCTAAAAGGGTCTCCAAGATGTCAGATCGCTATGCTAAAAGGGTCTCCAAGATGTCAGATCGCTATGCTAAAAGGGTCTCCAAGATGTCAGATCGCTATGCTAAAAGGGTCTTCAAGATGTCAGATCGCTATGCTAAAAGGGTCTCCAAGATGTCAGATCGCTATGCTAAACGGGTCTCCAAGATGTCAGATCGCTATGCTAAACGGGTCTCCAAGATGAAGATCACTATGCTAAAAGGACAATCCCCTGGGTACACTGAGAATTGGGTAGGTGAGGGTCATAAGCAGAGAGTTCATGTCATGTATATGTTCCCAAATGCTAAAGATTCACTCTCATGCTTAAAATCCCAATCAAGAGTGAGATTACACAGTGACTGCATCACTTATGTTACACCCTCAACACAACACCTGTAGCTTGGCCAGTCTTTGTCACCCTCAACATCCGTAGCTTGGCCAGTCTATTTCACCCTCAACACAACACATGTAGCTTGGTCAGTCTTTTTCACCCTCAACACAACACATGTAGCTTGGCCAGTCTATTTCACCCTCAACATAACACCTGTAGCTTGGCCAGTCTATTTCACCCTCAACACAACACATGTAGCTCGGCCAGTCTATTTCACCCTCAACACAACACCTGTAGCTTGGTCAGTCTTTTCACCCTCAACACAACACATGTAGCTTGGCCAGTCTATTTCACCCTCAACACAACACATGTAGCTTGGTCAGTCTATTTCACCCTCAACACAACACCTGTAGCTTGGTCAGTCTTTTCACCCTCAACACAACACCTGTAGCTTGGCCAGTCTTTTCACCCTCAACACAACACCTGTAGCTTGGCCAGTCTATTTCACCCACAGCACAACACCTGTAGCTTGGCCAGTCTATTTTACCCTCAACACAATACCCGTAGCTTGGCCAGTCTTTTTCACCCTCAACACAACACCTGTCGCTTGGCCATTCTTTGTCACCCTCAACACCCGTAGCTTGGCCAGTCTTTTTCACCCTCAACACAACACATGTAGCTCGGCCAGTCTGTTTCACTCACAACACATGTAGCTCGGCCAGTCTGTTTCACCCACAACACAATACATGTAGCTCGGCCAGCCTTTTTCACCCACAACACATGTAGCTTGGCCAGATTTAGACAGGTCTTGGCACTCCAGCTGCATGTCAGGATTAAGCTATTAAATGTTAATTTATATGACTAATTCGAAACATCTGTCTGCGCCTTCACCTATTTTCCAGGTCACATGTAAATTACAATTTTACCAACGAGGGAAATTAAAAGGACACTTCATGCAGGAATCATCTCCTTGAACTAAACCAGATTGTTAGCATCAGTTGCTAGGAGATGTAATGTAATGCATGTCATTTGGGAGGGAGAGCTCTTCTTTGTGAATATGATCGTTTCGTGGTTTATGGAGGTGAATGGAGATTTCTCGTCATATGTTTGAGGAGCAGAAAATAAATAAAAATAAATAAAAAAATAAACCAAATCATAATTATAATTAAAAGAAAAACATAATCAGCAATTGCACTTTTTCTCATACATCTTCACACCATACATCTTCACACATCTTCACACCATACATCTTCACACCATACATCTTCACACATACATCTTCACAGCATGCATCTTCACACCATACATCTTCACACCATACATCTTCACAGCATACATCTTCACAGCATACATCTTCACACCATACATCTTCACACCATACATCTTCACAGCATACATCTTCACACCATACATCTTCACACCATACATCTTCACACCATACATCTTCACACCATACATCTTCACACAATGACAAAGTTCAAATACATCTTCAAATCATACATCTTTTGTCATCTTCACACCATACATCTTCACACCATACATCTTCACCCACACATCTTTTTATACATCTTCACACCATACATCTTCACCCACACATCTTCACACCATACATCTTCACACCATACATTCTCCAATCAATCATTTATCTCCCCACACCATTCCATCTTTTCCCCATACATCTTCTCACCCTTGTTTCTCCACACCATACATCTTCACACCATACATTTTCACACATCTTCACACCATACATCTTCACACCATACATCTCCACACCATACATCTCCACACCATACATCTCCACACCATACATCTCCACACCATACATCTCCACACCATACATCTTCACACCATACATTTTCATACATCTTCACCCCACAATGACAAAGTGAAAAAATGTTTTTAGATTGTTTTGCAAATGTATTAAAAATGAAATGAATACATATCTAATTAGCATAAGTATTCACACCCCTGAGTCAATAGATGGGTAATAGATGGTTAGAATCAGTCTTTTGGGTAAGTCTCTAAGATGATTACAGCTGTGAGTCTTTCTGGGTAAGTCTCTAAGAGTGATTACAGCTGTGAGTCTTTCTGGGTAAATCTCTAAGAGTGATTACAGCTGTGAGTTTTCTGGATTACAGCTAAGTCTCTAAGAGTGATTACAGCTGTGAGTCTTTCTGGGTAAATCTCTAAGAGTGATTACAGCTGGGTAGTCTTTGATTACAGCTGAGAGTCTTTCTGGGTAAATCTCTAAGAGTGATTACAGCTGTGAGTCTTTCTGGGTAAGTCTCTAAGAGTGATTACAGCCGTGAGTCTTTCTGGGTGAGTCTCTAAGAGTGATTACAGCTGTGAGTCTTTCTGGGTAAGTCTGTAAGAGTGATTACAACTGTGAATATTTCTGGGTAAATCTCTAAGAGTGATTACAGCCGTGAGTCTTTCTGGGTGAGTCTCTAAGAGTGATTACAGCTGTGAGTCTTTCTGGGTAAGTCTCTAAGAGTGATTACAACTGTGAATATTTCTGGGTAAATCTCTAAGAGTGATTACAGCTGTGAGTCTTTCTGGGTAAGTCTCTAAGAGTGATTACAGCTGTGAGTCTTTCTGGGTAAATCTCTAAGAGTGATTACAGCTGTGAGTCTTTCTGGGTGAGTCTCTAAGAGTGTTTACAGCTGTGTGTCTTTCTGGGTAAGTCTCTAAGAGTGATTACAGCTGTGAGTTTCTGGGTAAGTCTCTAAGAGTGATTACAGCTGTGAGTCTTTCTGGGTAAATCTCTAAGAGTGATTACAGCTGAGAGTCTTTCTGGGTAAGTCTCTAGGAGCTGTGAGTCTTTCTGGGTAAGTCTCTAAGAGTGATTACAGCTGTGAGTCTTTCTGGGTGAGTCTCTAAGAGTCATTACAGCTGTGAGTCTTTCTGGGTAAGTCTCTAGGAGCTGTGAGTCTTTCTGGGTAAGTCTCTAGGAGCTGTGAGTCTTTCTGGGTAAGTCTCTAGGAGCTGTGAGTCTTTCTGGGTAAGTCTCTAGGAGCTGTGAGTCTTTCTGGGTAAGTCTCTAGGAGCTGTGAGTCTTTCTGGGTAAGTCTCTAGGAGCTGTGAGTCTTTCTGGGTAAGTCTCTAGGAGCTGTGAGTCTTTCTGGGTAAGTCTCTAGGAGCTGTGAGTCTTTCTGGGTAAGTCTCTAGGAGCTGTGAGTCTTTCTGGGTAAGTCTCTAGGAGCTGTGAGTCTTTCTGGGTAAGTCTCTAGGAGCTGTGAGTCTTTCTGGGTAAGTCTCTAGGAGCTGTGAGTCTTTCTGGGTAAGTCTCTAGGAGCTGTGAGTCTTTCTGGGTAAGTCTCTAGGAGCTGTGAGTCTTTCTGGGTAAGTCTCTAGGAGCTGTGAGTCTTTCTGGGTAAGTCTCTAGGAGCTGTGAGTCTTTCTGGGTAAGTCTCTAGGAGCTGTGAGTCTTTCTGGGTAAGTCTCTAGGAGCTGTGAGTCTTTCTGGGTAAGTCTCTAGGAGCTGTGAGTCTTTCTGGGTAAGTCTCTAGGAGCTGTGAGTCTTTCTGGGTAAGTCTCTAGGAGCTGTGAGTCTTTCTGGGTAAGTCTCTAGGAGCTGTGAGTCTTTCTGGGTAAGTCTCTAGGAGCTGTGAGTCTTTCTGGGTAAGTCTCTAGGAGCTGTGAGTCTTTCTGGGTAAGTCTCTAGGAGCTGTGAGTCTTTCTGGGTAAGTCTCTAGGAGCTGTGAGTCTTTCTGGGTAAGTCTCTAGGAGCTGTGAGTCTTTCTGGGTAAGTCTCTAGGAGCTGTGAGTCTTTCTGGGTAAGTCTCTAGGTCAGCTGTGAGTCTTTCTGGGTAAGTCTCTAGGAGCTGTGAGTCTTTCTGGGTAAGTCTCTAGGAGCTGTGAGTCTTTCTGGGTAAGTCTCTAGGAGCTGTGAGTCTTTCTGGGTAAGTCTCTAGGAGCTGTGAGTCTTTCTGGGTAAGTCTCTAGGAGCTGTGAGTCTTTCTGGGTAAGTCTCTAGGAGCTGTGAGTCTTTCTGGGTAAGCTTGGTCTTTGTGGTTGGAGCTGTGTCTTAAATTCACTGCTCTACTGAGAGAACTTACAGATAACTGTATGTGTGGGGTACATATGAGGGATTCATTCAAATACCATGTTAAACCATATTGCACACAGTGACTCTATATAACTTATCTCAGTAAGGCTCTGTAATTAGACAGTGATATACTGTAAACTCCCTGTAGTAAGGTTCTGTGACTAGACAGTGATATACTGTAAACTCCCTGTAGTAAGGCCCTGTGATTAGACAGTGATATACTGCAAACTCCCTGTAGTAAGGCTCTTTGACTATATCTTGATATACTGTAAACTCCCTGTAGTAAGGCTCTGTGACTAAACAGTGATATACTGTAAACTCCCTGTAGTAAGGCTCTGTGACTAAACAGTGATATACTGTAAACTCCCTGTAGTAAGGCTCTGTGACTAAACAGTGATATACTGTAAACTCCCTGTAGTAAGGCTCTGTGACTAAACAGTGATATACTGTAAACTCCCTGTAGTAAGGCTCTGTGACTAAACAGTGATATACTGTAAACTCCCTGTAGTAAGGCTCTGTGACTAAACAGTGATATACTGTAAACTCCCTGTAGTAAGGCTCTGTGACTAAACAGTGATATACTGTAAACTCCCTGTAGTAAGGCTCTGTGACTAAACAGTGATATACTGTAAACTCCCTGTAGTAAGGCTCTGTGACTAAACAGTGATATACTGTAAACTCCCTGTAAAATGACTGAGACTAGACAGTGAGACTGTAAAGGTGTAGACAGGATCAGTAACCAGACAGTGATATACTGTAAAAGAAAAGAGTTGAGACAGGAGAGGTGAGACAGGAGAGGTGAGACAGAATAGGTGAGAGGTGAGAGAGGTGAGACAGGAGAGGTGAGACAGGAGATGTGAGACAGGAGAGGTGAACAGGAGAGGTGAGACAGGAGAGGTGAGACAGGAGAGGAGAACAGGAGAGTTGAGACAGGAGAGGAGAGACAGAATAGGTGAGACAGGAGAGGTGAGACAGGAGATGTGAGACAGGAGAGGTGAGACAGGAGAGGTGAGACAGGAGAGGTGAGACAGGAGAGGTGAGACAGGAGAGGTGAGACAGGAGAGTTGAGACAGGAGAGGTGAGACAGGAGAGGTGAGACAGAAGAGGTGAGACAGGAGAGGTGAGACAGGAGATGTGAGACAGGAGAGGTGAGACAGGAGAGGTGAGACAGGAGAGGTGAGACAGGAGAGGTGAGACAGGAGAGGTGAGACAGGAGAGGAGAGACAGGAGAGGTGAGACAGGAGAGGTGAGACAGAAAAGGTGAGACAGGAGAGGTGAGACAGGAGAGGTGAGACAGGACAGGTGAGACAGGAGAGGTGAGACAGAAAAGGTGAGACAGGAGAGGTGAGACAGGAGAGGTGAGACAGGAGAGGTGAGACAGGAGAGGAGAACAGGAGAGGTGAGACAGGAGAGGTGAGACAGGAGAGGTGAGACAGGAGAGGTGAGACGGGAGAGGTGAGACAGAAAAGGTGAGACAGGAGAGGTGAGACAGGAGAGGTGAGACAGGAGAGGTGAGACAGAAAAGGTGAGACAGGAGAGGTGAGACAGGAGAGGTGAGACAGGAGAGGTGAGACAGAAAAGGTGAGACAGGAGAGGTGAGACTGAAAAGGTGAGACAGGAGAGGTGAGACAGGAGAGGTGAGACAGGAGAGATGAGATAGGAGAGGTGAGACAGGAGAGGTGAGACGGGAGAGGTGAGACGGGAGAGGTGAGACAGGAGAGGTGAAACAGGAGAGGTGAGACAGGAGAGGTGAGACAGGAGAGTTGAGACAGGAGAGGTGAGACAGAATATGTGAGACGGGAGAGTTGAGATAGGAGATGTGAGACAGGAGAGGAGAACAGGAGAGGTGAGACAGGAGAGGTGAGACAGGAGAGGAGAACAGGAGAGATGAGACAGGAGAGGTGAGACAGGAGAGGTGAGACAGGAGAGATGAGACAGGAGAGGTGAGACGGGAGAGGTGAGACAGGAGATGTGAGACAGGAGAGGAGAACAGGAGAGGTGAGACAGAAGAGGTGAGACAGGAGAGGTGAGACAGGAGATGTGAGACAGGAGAGGAGAACAGGAGAATCAACAGAAGAGAATGAGACAGGAGAGAATGAGACAGGAGAAAGACAGGAGAATCAGGAGAATAAAGAAGACAGGAGAGGTGAGACAGGACCAGTAAAGAATGAGACCAGTAAAGAATCATACCAGTAAAGAATCAAACATATAAAGAATCATACCAGTAAAGAATCATACCTGAAAAGAATCATACCAATAAAGAATCATACCAGTAAAGAATCATACCAGTAAAGAATCATACCAGTAAAGAATCAAACATATAAAGAATCATACCAGTAAAGAATCATACCTGAAAAGAATCATACCAATAAAGAATCATACCAGTAAAGAATCATACCAATAAAGAATCATACCAGTAAAGAATCATACCAGTAAAGAATCATACCTGAAAAGAATCATACCAGTAAAGAATCATACCAATAAAGAATCATACCAGTAAAGAATCATACCAGTAAAGAATCATACCAGAAAAGAATCATACCAGTAAAGAATCATACAAGTAAAGAATCACATCAGTAAAGAATCATACCAATAATGAATCAGACCAGTAAAGAATCATACCAATAAAGAATCATACCAGTAAAGAATCATACCAGTAAAGAATCATACCAGTAAAGAATCATACCTGAAAAGAATCATACCTGAAAATAAAGAATCACATCAGTAAAGAATCATACCAGTAAAGAATCATACCAGTAAAGAATCATACAAGTAAAGAATCACATCAGTAAAGAATCATACCAATAATGAATCAGACCAGTAAAGAATCATACCAGTAAAGAATCATACCAGTAAAGAATCATACCTGAAAAGAAAGAATCACACCAGAATCATACCACCCTGGGAGTGTGACTAAATAGCATCATCTCTTCAGATGGGACCTTTAGTAGGCACAGAGATGTCACAAGAGGCAGCCCGAGGACCCATAGGTCTACCAAGACATATGCCTGTGAGTAATGACCAACTTGCTATGGTCAGTGCTCTCTGGTCCATCTTAAAATTGCACCCAACCCTGCAAGATTATGACAAAGTCTGTGGTTCTTTTTCCTTGAATAGCCCAAAACCTATTTGGATTGGTCCTGACAAGGTCTTGTGAAGTTCCACAGGCACTTCACACCCGTAATAAACCTTTATTAGAGACTTCGTTGTTGTTTTTACACGCTGATTGATCAGGGTATACTCGCTGATTTATAATCATGCGAACATGATTATAAATGGTGGGTGGCCAATTTTTTGTAAATTATACTTTGTCTTGGACACTTGCACTGTATGGGTCCCAGAATGACTGCATGCTCGGCTCATTCCCTCTCCCACTACCAGAATGACTGCATGCTCGGCTCATTCCCTCTCCCACTACCAGAATGACTGCATGCTCGGCTCATTCCCTCTCCCACTACCAGAATGACTGCATGCTCGGCTCATGCCCTCTCCCACTACCAGAATGACTGCATGCTCGGCTCATTCCCTCTCCCACTACCAGAATGACTGCATGCTCGGCTCATTCCCTCTCCCACTACCAGAATGACTGCATGAATGCCCTCTCCCACTACCAGAATGACTGCATGCTCGGCTCATTCCCTCTCCCACTACCAGAATGACTGCATGCTCGGCTCATTCCCTCTCCCACTACCAGAATGACTGCATGCTCGGCTCATTCCCTCTCCCACTACCAGAATGACTGCATGCTCGGCTCATGCCCTCTCCCACTACCAGAATGACTGCATGCTCGGCTCATTCCGTCTCCCACTACCAGAATGACTGCATGCTCGGCTCATTCCCTCTCCCACTACCAGAATGACTGCATGCTCGGCTCATGCCCTCTCCCACTACCAGAATTACTGCATGCTCGGCTCATTCCCTCTCCCACTACCAGAATGACTGCATGCTCGGCTCATTCCCTCTCCCACTACCAGAATGACTGCATGCTCGGCTCATTCCCTCTCCACTACCAGAATCTCCCACTACCAGAATGACTGCATGCTCGGCTCATTCCCTCTCCCACTACCAGAATGACTGCATGCTCGGCTCATTCCCTCTCCCACTACCAGAATGACTGCATGCTCGGCTCATTCCCTCTCCCACTACCAGAATGACTGCATGCTCGGCTCATTCCCTCTCCCACTACCAGAATGACTGCATGCTCGGCTCATTCCCTCTCCCACTACCAGAATGACTGCATGCTCGGCTCATTCCCTCTCCCACTACCAGAATGACTGCATGCTCGGCTCATTCCCTCTCCCACTACCAGAATGACTGCATGCTCGGCTCATTCCCTCTCCCACTACGGCATTCATACTAGTCTCTTTCCACAAAGATCATTCGCCAGACTTGAATTCTTTCTCTGGGCAGTAAACGACAAATCATAAGACCTGGAAGAGAAGAGGACACCTCCTCCATGAATGGAAGGAGACAAAAGCCAGAACTGGACTGGAGGTTCATGAGAGACTTGGGAACTCTGCTCTCTCTCCCCTCCCTCTCTCTCTATCTCTCTCTCTCCCCTCCCTCTCTCTCTATCTCTCTCTCTCCCCTCCCTCTCTCTCTATCTCTCTCTCTCCCCTCTCTTCTCTCTCACCTCTCCCCTCTCGCAACTCTCCCCCCTCCCCTCTCTCTCTCTATCACATCTCTCTCTCCTCTCTCAAATCAATTCAAGGGGCTTTATTGGCATGGGGAAACATATGTTAACATTGCCAAAGCAAGTGAGGTAGATAATATACAAAAGTGAAATAAACAATAAAAATGAACAGTAAACATTACACTCACAGAGGTCCCAAAAGAATAAAGACATTTCAAATGTCATATTAAGTATATAGTGTTGTAATGATGTACAAATGGTTAATGTAGAAAAGGGAAAATAGATAAGCATAAATATGGGTTGTTTTTACAATGGTGTTTGTTCTTGTCATGCAGGTGAAAGAGGACCCAAAAGCGACTTGGCGAAAACAGAGCCTTTAATCCAGTAAAGTAAATACAATCAAAAAAACACAACTTTCACTCGAGATGACGAGGACAAACTGGAGACTCGATCTTGAACAGCAGGTGAACAGCAGGTTGCCTCGGGAAGGCACTTGAACCAAACAGACTCAGACACCTGCTCACCACGCAGCATCTGAGGGAAACACGACACGACAGGGCGATACACAAACACAGCACGGTGAATTCTAGACAAGGAACCGACAGGGCAGAAACGAATAACAAGGAGAGAAATAGGGACTCTAATCAGGGAAAAGGATCAGGAACAGGTGTGGGAAGACTAAATGATGATTAGGGGAATAGGAACAGCTGGGAGCAGGAACGGAACGATAGAGAGAAGAGAGAGCGAGAGAGTGAGAGAGGGAGGGGGAGAGAGAGGGATAGAAAGAGGGAAAGAACCTAATAAGACCAGCAGAGGGAAACGAATAGAATGGGAAGCACAGGGACAAGACATGATAATAAATGACAAAACATGACAGTACCCCCCACTCACCGAGCGCCTCCTGGCGCACTCGAGGAGGAATCCTGGCGGCAACGGAGGAAATCATCAATGAGTGAACGGTCCAGCACGTCCCGAGACGGAACCCAACTCCTCTCCTCAGGACCGTAACCCTCCCAATCCACTAAGTATTGGTGACCCCGTCCCCGAGAACGCATGTCCATGATCTTATGTACCTTGTAAATAGGTGCGCTCTCGACAAGGACGGGAGGGGGGAGGGAAGACGAACGGGGGTGCGAAGAAAGGGCTTGACACAGGAGACATGGAAGACAGGATGGACGCGACGAAGATGTCGCGGAAGAAGCAGTCGCACAGCGACAGGATTGACGACCTGGGAGACACGGAACGGACCAATGAACCGCGGAGTCAACTTACGAGAAGCTGTCGTAAGAGGAAGGTTGCGAGTGGAAAGCCACACTCTCTGGCCGCAACAATACCTTGGACTCTTAATCCTGCGTTTATTGGCGGCTCTCACAGTCTGTGCCCTGTAACGGCAAAGTGCAGACCTCACCCTCCTCCAGGTGCGCTCACAACGTTGGACAAACGCTTGAGCGGAGGGAACGCTGGACTCGGCAAGCTGGGATGAGAACAGAGGAGGCTGGTAACCCAGACTACTCTGAAACAGAGATAACCCGGTAGCAGACGAAGGAAGCGAATTGTGAGCGTATTCTGCCCAGGGGAGCTGTTCTGCCCAAGACGCAGGGTTTCTGAAAGAAAGGCTGCGTAGTATGCGACCAATCGTCTGATTGGCCCTCTCTGCTTGACCGTTAGACTGGGGATGAAACCCGGAAGAGAGACTGACGGACGCACCAATCAAACGACAGAACTCCCTCCAAAACTGTGACGTGAATTGCGGGCCTCTGTCTGAAACGGCGTCTAACGGGAGGCCATGAATTCTGAACACATTCTCGATAATGATTTGTGCCGTCTCCTTAGCGGAAGGAAGTTTAGCGAGGGGAATGAAATGTGCCGCCTTAGAGAACCTATCGACAACCGTAAGAATCACAGTCTTCCCCGCAGACAAAGGCAGACCGGTAATGAAGTCTAGGGCGATGTGAGACCATGGTCGAGAAGGAATGGGGAGCGGTCTGAGACGACCGGCAGGAGGAGAGTTACCCGACTTAGTCTGCGCGCAGTCCGAACAAGCAGCCACGAAACGGCGCGTGTCACGCTCCTGAGTCGGCCACCAAAAGCGCTGGCGAATAGACGCAAGAGTGCCTCGAACACCGGGATGACCAGCTAACTTGGCAGAGTGAGCCCACTGAAGAACAGCCAGACGAGTGGAAACAGGAACGAAAAGGAGGTTACTAGGACAAGCGCGCGGCGACGCAGTGTGCGTGAGTGCTTGCTTAACCTGTCTTTCAATTCCCCAGACTGTTAACCCGACAACACGCCCATAAGGAAGAATCCCCTCGGGATCAGTAGAAGCCACAGAAGAACTAAACAGACGGGATAAGGCATCAGGCTTGGTGTTCTTGCTACCCGGACGGTAAGAAATCACAAACTCGAAACGAGCGAAAAACAACGCCCAACGAGCTTGACGGGCATTAAGTCGTTTGGCAGAACGGATGTACTCAAGGTTCTTATGGTCTGTCCAAACGACAAAAGGAACGGTCGCCCCCTCCAACCACTGTCGCCATTCGCCTAGGGCTAAGCGGATGGCGAGCAGTTCACGGTTACCCACATCATAGTTGCGCTCAGATGGCGACAGGCGATGAGAAAAATAAGCGCAAGGATGAACCTTATCGTCAGACTGGAAGCGCTGGGATAGAATGGCTCCCACGCCTACCTCTGAAGCGTCAACCTCGACAATGAATTGTCTAGTGACGTCAGGAGTAACGAGGATAGGAGCGGACGTAAAACGTTCTTTTAGAAGATCAAAAGCTCCCTGGGCGGAACCGGACCACTTAAAACACGTCTTGACAGAAGTAAGAGCTGTGAGAGGGGCAGCAACTTGACCGAAATTACGAATGAAACGCCGATAGAAATTAGCAAAACCTAAAAAGCGCTGCAACTCGACACGTGACCTTGGAACGGGCCAATCACTGACAGCTTGGACCTTAGCGGAATCCATCTGAATGCCTTCAGCGGAAATAACGGAACCGAGAAAAGTAACGGAGGAGACATGAAAAGAGCACTTCTCAGCCTTTACGTAGAGACAATTCTCTAAAAGGCGCTGTAGAACACGTCGAACGTGCTGAACATGAATCTCGAGTGACGGTGAAAAAATCAGGATATCGTCAAGATAGACAAAAACAAAGATGTTCAGCATGTCTCTCAGAACATCATTAACTAATGCCTGAAAAACAGCTGGCGCATTGGCGAGACCAAACGGCAGAACCCGGTACTCAAAATGCCCTAACGGAGTGTTAAACGCCGTTTTCCACTCGTCCCCCTCTCTGATGCGCACGAGATGATAAGCGTTACGAAGGTCCAACTTAGTAAAGCACCTGGCTCCCTGCAGAATCTCGAAGGCTGATGACATAAGGGGAAGCGGATAACGATTCTTAACCGTTATGTCATTCAGCCCTCGATAATCCACGCAGGGGCGCAGAGTACCGTCCTTCTTCTTAACAAAAAGAACCCCGCCCCGGCCGGAGAGGAAGAAGGCACTATGGTACCGGCGTCAAGAGACACAGATAAATAATCCTCGAGAGCCTTACGTTCGGGAGCCGACAGAGAGTATAGTCTACCCCGAGGAGGAGTGGTCCCCGGAAGGAGATCAATACTACAATCATACGACCGGTGAGGAGGAAGGGAGTTGGCTCGGGACCGACTGAAGACCGTGCGCAGATCATGATATTCCTCCGGCACTCCTGTCAAATCGCCAGGTTCCTCCTGAGAAGTGGGGACAGAAGAAATGGGAGGGATGGCAGACATTAAGCACTTCACATGACAAGATACGTTCCAGGATAGGATAGAATTACAAGACCAATTAATAGAAGGATTATGACATACTAGCCAGGGATGACCCAAAACAACAGGTGTGAAAGGTGAACGAAAAATCAAAAAAGAAATAGTCTCACTGTGGTTACCAGATACTGTGAGAGTTAAAGGTAGTGTCTCAAATCTGATACTGGGAAGATGACTACCATCTAAGGCAAACATGGGCGTAGGCTTGTCTAACTGTCTGAAAGGAATGTTATGTTTCCAACCCATGCTTCGTCCATGAAACAACCCTCAGCCCCAGAGTCAATCAAGGCACTGCATGTAGCACCCGAACCGGTCCAGCGTAGATGGACCGACATAGTAGTACAAGATCTAGATGAAGAGACCTGAGTAGTAGCGCTCACCAGTAGCCCTCCGCTTACTGATGGGCTCTGGCCTCTTACTGGACATGAATTAACAAAATGTCCATCAAATCCGCAATAGAGGCACAGGCGGTTGGTGATCCTCCGTTCCCTCTCCTTAGTCGAGATGCGAATCCCTCCCAGCTGCATGGGCTCAGTCTCAGAGCCAGAGGAGGGAGATGGTTGCGATGCGGAGCAGGGAAACACCGTTGATGCGAGCTCTCTTCCACGAGCCCGGTGACGAAGATCTACCCGTCGTTCTATGCGGATGGCGAGAGCAATCAAAGAGTCCACATCTGAAGGAACCTCCCGGGAGAGAATCTCATCCTTAACCACTGCGTGGAGTCCCTCCAGAAAACGAGCGAGCAGCGCCGGCTCGTTCCACTCACTAGAGGCAGCAAGAGTGCGAAACTCAATAGAATAATCCGTTATGGACCGTTCACCTTGGCATAGGGAAGCCAGGGCCCTAGAAGCCTCCCTACCAAAAACTGAACGGTCAAAAACCCGAATCATCTCCTCTTTAAAGTTCTGGTACTTGTTAGAGCAATCAGCCCTTGCCTCCCAGATAGCTGTGCCCCATTCTCGAGCCCGGCCAGTAAGGAGTGAAATGACGTAAGCAACCCGAGCTCTCTCTCTAGAGTATGTGTTGGGTTGGAGAGAGAACACAATCTCACACTGCGTGAGAAAGGAGCGGCACTCAGTGGGCTGCCCGGAGTAGCAAGGTGGGTTATTAACCCTAAGTTCTGGAGGCTCGGCAGGCCAGGAAGTAACAGGTGGCACGAGACGAAGACTCTGGAACTGTCCAGAGAGGTCGGAAACCTGAGCGGCCAGGTTCTCCACGGCATGGCGAGCAGCAGACAATTCCTGTTCGTGTCTGCCGAGCATGGCTCCTTGGATCTCGACGGCAGTGTAACGAGCGTTTGAAGTCGCTGGGTCCATTCCTTGGTCGGTTCCTTCTGTCATGCAGGTGAAAGAGGACCCAAAAGCGACTTGGCGAAAACAGAGCCTTTAATCCAGTAAAGTAAATACAATCAAAAAAACACAACTTTCACTCGAGATGACGAGGACAAACTGGAGACTCGATCTTGAACAGCAGGTGAACAGCAGGTTGCCTCGGGAAGGCACTTGAACCAAACAGACTCAGACACCTGCTCACCACGCAGCATCTGAGGGAAACACGACACGACAGGGCGATACACAAACACAGCACGGTGAATTCTAGACAAGGAACCGACAGGGCAGAAACGAATAACAAGGAGAGAAATAGGGACTCTAATCAGGGAAAAGGATCGGGAACAGGTGTGGGAAGACTAAATGATGATTAGGGGAATAGGAACAGCTGGGAGCAGGAACGGAACGATAGAGAGAAGAGAGAGCGAGAGAGTGAGAGAGGGAGGGGGAGAGAGAGGGATAGAAAGAGGGAAAGAACCTAATAAGACCAGCAGAGGGAAACGAATAGAATGGGAAGCACAGGGACAAGACATGATAATAAATGACAAAACATGACAGTTCTTCACTGGTTGCCCTTTTCTCATGGCAACAGGTCACAAATCTTGCTGCTGTGATGGCACACGTATTTCACCCAGTAGATATGGGAGTTTATCAAAATCATGTTTGTTTTCTAATTCTTTGTGCGTCTGTGTAATCTGAGGGAAATATGTATATCTAATATGGTCATACATTGGGCAGGAGGTTAGGAAGTGCAGCTCAGTTTCCACCTCATTTTGTGGGCAGTTTGCACATAGCCTGTCTTCTCTTGAGAGCCAGGTCTGCCTACGGCGGCCTTTCTCAATACCAAGGCTATGCTCACTGAGTCTGTACATAGTCAAAGCTTTCCATAAGTTTGGGTCAGTCACAGTGGTCAGGTATTTTGCCGCTGTGTACTCTCTGTTTAGGGCCAAATAGCATTCTAGTTTACTCTGTTTTTTTGTTAATTCTTTCCAATGTGTCAAGCAATTATCTTTTTGTTTTCTCATGATTTGGTTGGGTCTAATTGTACTGCTGTCCTGGAGCTCTGTGGGGTGTGTTTGTGAACAGAGCCCCAGGACCAGCTTGCTTAGGGGACTCTTCTCCAGGTTCATCTCTCTGTAGGTGATGACTCTTCTCCAGGTTCAACTCTCTGTAGGTGATGGTTTTGTTACGGAAGGTTTGGGAGCCTCTCCCTCTCTTCTCTCTCCCCTCTCTTTTTTTCTCTCACCCTTTCGCTCTCTTCCTAATTACCCCCCCCCCCCCTTTTCACTCTCACCATCTCTCTCTTTCTCTCACCATAAACCCCTCTCACCTCTGTCTTTCTCTGTCCTCCACCTCCCCCACACTCTTTCCCTCTGTATTACGTGGAGAGATTCCCTGGGCTTTGATTAATCTCTGCTGTCAGGAGAAGTTCCTGTGTTTGGTCCCAACAGGCAGGTTGCCCACTCCACATCTGGAACCTCTCCCCCTGCACACACACACACACACACACACACACACACACACACACACACACACACACACACACACACACACACACACACACACACACACACACACACACACACACACACACACACACACACCAGCGGTTAAGAGGAGAGAGCCAGCAAAATCCCAGATGCCTTTGCCTGCCATTGAGCCCTTGAGCAAGGCACTTAAACCCCCAGAACAGCAGCTCCCCGGGTGGCCAGTGTGGCAGCACCCCCGCACCTTTCCAGAAGCTGGATGTGTGTCTTTCAGAGGGGTTGGGTTAAAAGAGGAAGTCAACATTTGATTGGATCTTGTGTACAATTGACCAATCGATTTTTCTTAATCTTAACATACACACTCCTTCCCACTGTTACTGCCTCCTACTGAAACAAACACCCTTTCATCCATAATTGGTTCCTATTTGTTTTTCATTGTTTCTGGTAACTGGAGTTAGAAAAATCTGCTCAAAATATCAGTTTTAACCCAGTTGTTTCTACCTGTGTTTCCCTTTACACGAGGAACCCTAATCATAGTGCCAACTACTCATAGAAAACACTAGAAGGAATACATGGATTCAACTCTATCAGACAATACCAAACAGCGGAATCTGGCGGACTCACTAAACAGAGAGCATCCCTGGTCATCCCTACTTCCTCTGATCTGGAGGACTCACTAAACAGAGAGCATCCCTGGTCATCCCTACTTCCTCTGATCTGGAGGAATCACTAAACAGAGAGCATCCCTGGTCATCCCTACTTCCTCTGATCTGGAGGACTCACTAAACAGAGAACATCCCTGGTCATCCCTACTTCCTCTGATCTGGAGGACTCACTAAACAGAGAACATCCCTGGTCATCCCTACTGCCTCTGATCTGGAGGACTCACTAAACAGAGAACATCCCTGGTCATCCCTACTGCCCCTGATCTGGAGGACTCACTAAACAGAGAACATCCCTGGTCATCTCTACTGCCTCTGATCTGGAGGACTCACTAAACAGAGAACATCCCTGGTCATCCCTACTGCCTCTGATCTGGAGGACTCACTAAACAGAGAACATCACTGGTCATCCCTACTGCCTCTGATCTGGAGGACTCACTAAACAGAGAACATCCCTACTGCCTCTGATCAGGTGGACTCACTAAACAGAGAACATCCCTGGTCATCTCTACTGCCTCTGATCTGGAGGACTCACTAAACAGAGAACATCCCTGGTCATCTCTACTGCCTCTGATCTGGAGGACTCACTAAACAGAGAACATCCCTGGTCATCCCTACTGCCTCTGATCTGGAGGACTCACTAAACAGAGAACATCCCTGGTCATCCCTACTGCCTCTGATCTGGAGGACTCACTAAACAGAGAACATCCCTGGTCATCCCTACTGCCTCTGATCTGGAGGACTCACTAAACAGAGAACATCCCTGTCATCCCTACTACCTCTGATCTGGAGGACTCACTAAACAGAGAACATCCCTGGTCATCCCTACTGCCTCTGATCTGGAGGACTCACTAAACAGAGAACGTCCCTGGTCATCCCTACTGCCTCTGATCTGGAGGACTCACTAAACAGAGAACGTCCCTGGTCATCCCTACTGCCTCTGATCTGGAGGACTCACTAAACAGAGAACATCCCTGGTCATCCCTACTACCTCTGATCTGGAGGACTCACTAAACAGAGAACGTCCCTGGTCATCACTACTGCCTCTGATCTGGAGGACTCACTAAACAGAGAACATCCCTGATCATCCCTACTGCCCCTAATGCCTCTGATCTGGAGGACTCACTAAACAGAGAACATCCCTGGTCATCCCTACTGCCTCTGATCTGGCGGACTCACTAAACAGAGAACATCCCTACTGCCTCTGATCTGGTGGACTCACTAAACAGAGAACATCCCTGGTCATCCCTAATGCCTCTATTCTGGAGGACCCACTAAACAGAGAACATCCCTGGTCATCCCTACTGCCTCTGATCTGGAGGACTCACTAAACAGAGAACGTCCCTGGTCATCACTACTGCCTCTGATCTGGAGGACTCACTAAACAGAGAACATCCCTGATCATCCCTACTGCCTCTGATCTGGAGGACTCACTAAACAGAGAACATCCCTGGTCATCCCTACTGCCTCTGATCTGGAGGACTCACTAAACAGAGAACATCCCTGGGCATCCCTACTACCTCTGATCTGGAGGACTCACTAAACAGAGAACATCCCTGGTCATCCCTACTGCCTCTGATCTGGAGGACTCACTAAACAGAGAACATCCCTGGTCATCCCTACTGCCTCTGATCTGGAGGACTCACTAAACAGAGAACATCCCTGGTCATCCCTACTGCCTCTGATCTGGAGGACTCACTAAACAGAGAACATCCCTGGTCATCCCTACTGCCTCTGATCTGGACTCACTAAACAGAGAACATCCCTACTGCCTCTGATCTGGTGGAACAAACAGAGAACATCCCTGGTCATCCCTAATGCCTCTATTCTGGAGGACCCACTAAACAGAGAACATCCCTGGTCATCCCTACTGCCTCTGATCTGGAGGACTCACTAAACAGAGAACATCCCTGGGCATCCCTACTACCTCTGATCTGGAGGACTCACTAAACAGAGAACATCCCATCCCTACTGCCTCTGATCTGGTGGACTCACTAAACAGAGAACATCCCTGGTCATCCCTAATGCCTCTATTCTGGAGGACCCACTAAACAGAGAACATCCCTGGTCATCCCTACTGCCTCTGATCTGGAGGACTCACTAAACAGAGAACATCCCTGGTCATCCCTACTGCCTCTGATCTGAAGGACTCACTAAACAGAGAACATCCCTGGTCATCCCTACTGCCTCTGATCTGGAGGACTCACTAAACAGAGAACATCCCTGGTCATCCCTACTGCCTCTGATCTGGAGGACTCACTAAACAGAGAACATCCCTGGTCATCCCTACTGCCTCTGATCTGGCGGACTCACTAAACAGAGAACATCCCTACTGCCTCTGATCTGGTGGACTCACTAAACAGAGAACATCCCTGGTCATCCCTAATGCCTCTATTCTGGAGGACCCACTAAACAGAGAACATCCCTGGTCATCCCTACTGCCTCTGATCTGGCTGACTCACTAAACAGAGAACATCCCTGGTCATCCTTAATGCCTCTGATCTGGAGGACTCACTAAACAGAGAACATCCCTGGTCATCCCTACTACCTCTGATCTGGAGGACTCACTAAACAGAGAACATCCCTGATCATCCCTACTGCCTCTGATCTGGAGGACTCACTAAACAGAGAACATCCCTGGTCATCCCTACTGCCTCTGATCTGGAGGACTCACTAAACAGAGAACATCCCTGGTCATCCTTAATGCCTCTGATCTGGAGGACTCACTAAACAGAGAACATCCCTGGTCATCCCTACTACCTCTGATCTGGAGGACTCACTAAACAGAGAACATCCCTGGTCATCCCTACTGCCTCTGATCTGGAGGACTCACTAAACAGAGAACATCCCTGGTCATCCCTACTGCCTCTGATCTGGAGGACTCACTAAACAGAGAACATCCCTGGTCATCCTTAATGCCTCTGATCTGGAGGACTCACTAAACAGAGAACATCTCTGGTCATCCCTACTGCCTCTGATCTGGAGGACTCACTAAACAGAGAACATCCCTGGTCATCCCTACTGCCTCTGATCTGGAGGACTCACTAAACAGAGAACATCCCTGGTCATCCCTACTGCCTCTGATCTGGAGGACTCACTAAACAGAGAACATCCCTGGTCATCCCTACTGCCTCTGATCTGGAGGACTCACTAAACAGAGAACATCCCTGGTCATCCTTAATGCCTCTGATCTGGAGGACTCACTAAACAGAGAACATCTCTGGTCATCCCTACTGCCTCTGATCTGGAGGACTCACTAAACAGAGAACATCCCTGGTCATCCCTACTGCCTCTGATCTGGAGGACTCACTAAACAGAGAACATCCCTGGTCATCCCTACTGCCTCTGATCTGGAGGACTCACTAAACAGAGAACATCCCTGGTCATCCCTACTGCCTCTCATCTGGAGGACTCACTAAACAGAGAACATCCCTGGTCATCCCTGGTCATCCCTACTGCCTCTGATCTGGAGGACTCACTAAACAGAGAACATCCCTGGTCATCCCTACTGCCTCTCATCTGGAGGACTCACTAAACAGAGAACATCCCTGGTCATCCTTAATGCCTCTGATCTGGAGGACTCACTAAACAGAGAACATCCCTGGTCATCCGTACTGCCTCTGATCTGGAGGACTCACTAAACAGAGAACATCCCTGGTCATCTCTACTGCCTCTGATCTAGAGGACCCACTAAACAGAGAACATCCCTGGTCATCCCTACTGCCTCTGATCTGGAGGACTCACTAAACAGAGAACATCCCTGGTCTTCCCTACTGCCTCTGATCTAGAGGACTCACTAAACAGAGAACATCCCTGGTCATCCCTACTGCCTCTGATCTGGAGGACTCACTAAACAGAGAACATCCCTGGTCATCCCTACTGCCTCTGATCTGGAGGACTCACTAAACAGAGAACATCCCTGGTCATCCCTACTGCCTCTCATCTGGAGGACTCACTAAACAGAGAACATCCCTGGTCATCCTTAATGCCTCTGATCTGGAGGACTCACTAAACAGAGAACATCCCTGGTCATCCGTACTGCCTCTGATCTGGAGGACTCACTAAACAGAGAACATCCCTGGTCATCTCTACTGCCTCTGATCTAGAGGACCCACTAAACAGAGAACATCCCTGGTCATCCCTACTGCCTCTGATCTGGAGGACTCACTAAACAGAGAACATCCCTGGTCTTCCCTACTGCCTCTGATCTAGAGGACTCACTAAACAGAGAACATCCCTGGTCATCCCTACTATCTCTGATCTGGAGGACTCACTAAACAGAGAACATCCCTGGTCATCCCTACTGCCTCTGATCTGGAGGACTCACTAAACACAAATGCTTCATTTGTAAATAATGTCTGAGTGTTGGAGTGTGCAACTGGCTATCTGTGAATTAAAACATTCAAGAAAATGAATGCCGTCTCATTTAATTAATATAAGAAACATGAAATGATTTGTACTTTAACTTTAAAACTTTTGATACTTAAGTATATTTAAAACACAAAACCTTTAGACTTTTACTCAAGTAGTATTTTACTGGGTGACTTTGACTTTGACTTGAGTCATTTTCTATTAAGGTATCTTTGTTTTGACTCAAGTATGATCATTGAGTACTTTTTCCCCCACTGCTACTCAACCGATATGGGTCAAAAGTAGTGCACTATATAGGGAATAGGGCTCTGGTCTAAAGTAGTGCACTATATAGGGAATAGGGCTCTGGTCTATAGTAGTGCACTATATAGGGAATAGGGCTCTGGTCTAAAGTAATGCACTATATAGGGAATAGGGCTCTGGTCTAAAGTAGTGCACTATATAGGGAATAGGGCTCTGGTCTAAAGTAGTGCACTATATAGGGAATAGGGCTCTGGTCTAAAGTAGTGCACTATATAGGGAATAGGGCTCTGGTCTAAAGTAGTGCACTATATAGGGAATAGGGTGCTAAAGTAGTGCACTATATAGGGAATAGTGTCAGTGGAACGACATCCATCATTAGTACTGCTATGGAACCAGGGCAGGCATTTCCTTACAACAAAATCGCATGAAAAAAAAAACTTGAAAAAAAAAAAAACGTGTTTTTCGGGTCACATGTGTGAACAAATCGTTTGAAGACTGATTCGTTTTGCCGAATTTTTCAAGTGTTTTTCTTTAACACATGTATTTTTTCCCACCACCACTTCCATCTACATCTGGTCTCTTATCCAGGACTAACCAGGATCAACCCTGCTGAGCTGCAGAGGACAACAAGCACTGAGATCCAGGCTGGAAACAACGTGGCAAAGCTGGCAAACTGGAAAAAACACAGGGAAAGCAAAGGCCAAGGAGAGACACAGGCAAAGGCCTAGGAGAGACACAGGCAAAGGCCAATGATAGACACAGGCAAAGGCCTAGGAGAGACACAGGCAAAGGCCTAGGAGAGACACAGGCAAAGGCCAAGGATAGACACAGGCAAAGGCCTAGGAGAGACACAGGCAAAGGCCTAGGATAGACACAGGCAAAGGCCTAGGAGAGACACAGGCAAAGGCCTAGGATAGACACAGGCAAAGGCCTATGATAGACACAGGCAAAGGCCTAGGATAGACACAGGCAAAGGCCTAGGATAGACACAGGCAAAGGCCTAGGAGAGACACAGGCAAAGGCCTAGGATAGACACAGGCAAAGGCCTAGGATAGACACAGGCAAAGGCCTAGGAGAGACACAGGCAAAGGCCTAGGATAGACACAGGCAAAGGCCTAGGAGAGACACAGGCAAAGGCCTAGGATAGACACAGGCAAAGGCCTAGGAGAGACACAGGCAAAGGCCTAGGAGAGACACAGGCAAAGGCCTAGGATAGACACAGGCAAAGGCCTAGGAGAGACACAGGCAAAGGCCTAGGAGAGACACAGACAAAGGCCTAGGATAGACACAGGCAAAGGCCTAGGAGAGACACAGGCAAAGGCCTAGGATAGACACAGGCAAAGGCCTAGGAGAGACACAGGCAAAGGCCTAGGAGAGACACAGGCAAAGGCCTAGGATAGACACAGGCAAAGGCCTAGGAGAGACACAGGCAAAGGCCTAGGAGAGACACAGACAAAGGCCTAGGATAGACACAGGCAAAGGCCTAGGAGAGACACAGGCAAAGGCCTAGGATAGACACAGGCAAAGGCCTAGGAGAGACACAGGCAAAGGCCTAGGAGAGACACAGGCAAAGGCCAAGGATAGACACAGGCAAAGGCCTAGGAGAGACACAGGCAAAGGCCTAGGATAGACACAGGCAAAGGCCTAGGAGAGACACAGGCAAAGGCCTAGGATAGACACAGGCAAAGGCCTAGGATAGACACAGGCAAAGGCCTAGGAGAGACACAGGCAAAGGACCTAGGATAGGCGTTAGGGTTAGGGGTTAGGGTTAGGGGTTAGGGTTATGGTTAGGGTTAGAGGTTAGGGTTAGTGTGGGGTTAGGGTTAGTGTTTTGCTTTCAATATCATAATTTTTTTGTTTGTGAAAGGTCAACTTTAACTCTCAGACACTTCCTCTCCCTCAGACGCAAATGTTATTAAACATCTATGTATATTCCACCTCTTCGTTCAAAGACTCCATCATGGACACTCTTACTGACAGTTGTGGCTGCTTCGCCTGATGTATTGTTGTCTCTACATTCTTGCTCTTTGTGCTGTTGTCTGTGTCCAATGACGTTTGTACCATGTTGTGCTGCTGCCATGTTGTGTTGTTACCATGTTGTGTTGTTACCATGTTGTGTTGTTACCATGTTGTGTAGCTACCATGTTGCTGTCATGTTGTGTTGCTACCATGTTGCTGTCATGTTGTGTTGCTACCATGTTGCTGTCATGTTGTGTTGCTTCCATGCTGTGTTGTCATGTTGTGTTGCTTCCATGTTGTGTTGTCATGTGTTGCTGCCATGTTGCTGTCATGTTGTGTTGCTACCATGTTGCTGTCATGTTGTGTTGCTTCCATGCTGTGTTGTCATGTGTTGCTACCATGTTGCTGTCATGTTGTGTTGCTACCATGTTGCTGTCATGTTGTGTTGCTACCATGTTGCTGTCATGTTGTGTTGCTACCATGTTGCTGTCATGTTGTGTTGCTACCATGTTGCTGTCATGTTGTGTTGCTACCATGTTGCTGTCATGTTGTGTTGCTACCATGTTGCTGTCATGTTGTGTTGCTACCATGTTGCTGTCATGTTGTGTTGCTTCCATGCTGTGTTGTCATGTTGTGTTGCTTCCATGTTGTGTTGTCATGTGTTGCTGCCATGTTGCTGTCATGTTGTGTTGCTACCATGTTGCTGTCATGTTGTGTTGCTACCATGTTGCTGTCATGTTGTGTTGCTACCATGTTGCTGTCATGTTGTGCTGCTACCATGTTGCTGTCATGTTGTGTTGCTACTATGTTGCTGTCATGTTGTGTTGCTTCCATGCTAATTATTTTTAATCACAGCCGCCGTCCCCACAGTAGACCTATTGTCTTCTGGTAGGCCGTCATTGTAAATAAGAATTAACAATACTTATAATCATGTGAACATTTTTGTAAATCATACTTTGTCTTGGACACTTGCACTGTATGGGTCCCAGAATGACTGCATGCTCGGCTCATTCCCTCTCCCACTACCAGAATGACTGCATGCTCGGCTCATGCCCTCTCCCACTACCAGAATGACTGCATGCTCGGCTCATGCCCTCTCCCACTACCAGAATGACTGCATGCTCGGCTCATGCCCTCTCCCACTACCAGAATGACTGCATGCTCGGCTCATTCCCTCTCCCACTACCAGAATGACTGCATGCTCGGCTCATTCCCTCTCCCACTACCAGAATGACTGCATGCTCGGCTCATTCCCTCTCCCACTACCAGAATGACTGCATGCTCGGCTCAAGCCCTCTCCCACTACCAGAATGACTGCATGCTCGGCTCATGCCCTCTCCCACTACCAGAATGACTCCATGCTCGGCTCATTCCCACTCCCACTACCAGAATGACTGCATGCTCGGCTCATTCCCTCTCCCACTACCAGAATGACTGCATGCTCGGCTCATTCCCTCTCCCACTACCAGAATGACTGCATGCTCGGCTCATTCCCTCTCCCACTACCAGAATGACTCCATGCTCGGCTCATTCCCTCTCCCACTACCAGAATGACTGCATGCTCGGCTCATTCCCTCCCCACTACCAGAATGACTGCATGCTCGGCTCATTCCCTCTCCCACTACCAGAATGACTGCATGCTCGGCTCATGCCCTCTCCCACTACCAGAATGACTCCATACTCGGCTCATTCCCTCTCCCACTACCAGAATGACTGCATGCTCGGCTCATTCCCTCTCCCACTACCAGAATGACTGCATGCTCGGCTCATTCCCTCTCCCACTACCAGAATGACTGCATGCTCGCCTCATTCCCTCTCCCACTACCAGAATGACTCCATGCTCGGCTCATTCCCTCTCCCACTACCAGAATGACTGCATGCTCGGCTCATGCCCTCTCCCACTACCAGAATGACTGCATGCTCGGCTCATTCCCTCTCCCACTACCAGAATGACTGCATGCTCGGCTCATTCCCTCTCCCACTACCAGAATGACTGCATGCTCGGCTCATTCCCTCTCCCACTACCAGAATGACTGCATGCTCGGCTCATTCCCTCTCCCACTACCAGAATGACTGCATGCTCGGCTCATTCCCTCTCCCACTACCAGAATGACTGCATGCTCGGCTCATTCCCTCTCCCACTACCAGAATGACTGCATGCTCGGCTCATTCCCTCTCCCACTACCAGAATGACTGCATGCTCGGCTCATTCCCTCTCCCACTACCAGAATGACTGCATGCTCGGCTCATTCCCTCTCCCACTACCAGAATGACTGCATGCTCGGCTCATTCCCTCTCCCACTACCAGAATGACTGCATGCTCGGCTCATTCCCTCTCCCACTACCAGAATGACTGCATGCTCGCCTCATTCCCTCTCCCACTACCAGAATGACTCCATGATCGGCTCATTCCCTCTCCCACTACCAGAATGACTGCATGCTCGGCTCATTCCCTCTCCCACTACCAGAATGACTGCATGCTCGGCTCATTCCCTCTCCCACTACCAGAATGACTGCATGCTCGGCTCATTCCCTCTCCCACTACCAGAATGACTGCATGCTCGGCTCATTCCCTCTCCCACTACCAGAATGACTGCATGCTCGGCTCATTCCCCTCCCACTACCAGAATGACTGCATGCTCGGCTCATTCCCTCTCCCACTACCAGAATGACTGCATGCTCGGCTCATTCCCTCTCCCACTACCAGAATGACTGCATGCTCGGCTCATTCCCTCTCCCACTACCAGAATGACTGCATGCTCGGCTCATTCCCTCTCCCACTACCAGAATGACTGCATGCTCGGCTCATTCCCTCTCCCACTACCAGAATGACTGCATGCTCGGCTCATTCCCTCTCCCACTACCAGAATGACTGCATGCTCGGCTCATTCCCTCTCCCACTACCAGAATGACTGCATGCTCGGCTCATTCCCTCTCCCACTACCAGAATGACTGCATGCTCGGCTCATTCCCTCTCCCACTACCAGAATGACTGCATGCTCGGCTCATTCCCTCTCCCACTACCAGAATGACTGCATGCTCGGCTCATTCCCTCTCCCACTACCAGAATGACTGCATGCTCGGCTCATTCCCTCTCCCACTACCAGAATGACTGCATGCTCGGCTCATTCCCTCTCCCACTACCAGAATGACTGCATGCTCGGCTCATTCCCTCTCCCACTACCAGAATGACTGCATGCTCGGCTCATGCCCTCTCCCACTACCAGAATGACTGCATGCTCGGCTCATGCCCTCTCCCACTACCAGAATGACTCCATACTCGGCTCATTCCCTCTCCCACTACCAGAATGACTGCATGCTCGGCTCATTCCCTCTCCCACTACCAGAATGACTGCATGCTCGGCTCATTCCCTCTCCCACTACCAGAATGACTGCATGCTCGGCTCATTCCCTCTCCCACTACCAGAATGACTGCATGCTCGGCTCATTCCCTCTCCCACTACCAGAATGAATGCATGCTCGCCTCATTCCCTCTCCCACTACCAGAATGACTCCATGCTCGGCTCATTCCCTCTCCCACTGCCAGAATGACTGCATGCTCGGCTCATTCCCTCTCCCACTACCAGAATGACTGCATGCTCGGCTCATTCCCTCTCCCACTACCAGAATGACTGCATGCTCGGCTCATTCCCTCTCCCACTACCAGAATGACTGCATGCTCGGCTCATTCCCTCTCCCACTACCAGAATGACTGCATGCTCGGCTCATTCCCTCTCCCACTACGGCATTCATACTAGTCTCTTTCCACAAAGATCATTCGCCAGACTTGAATTCTTTCTCTGGGCAGCAAACGACAAATCAAAAGACCTGGAAGAGAAGAGGACACCTCCTCCATGAATGGAAGGAGACAAAAGCCAGAACTGGACTGGAGGTTCATGAGAGACTTGGGAACTCTGCTCTCTCTCCCCTCCTTTTCTACCCTCTCTCTCTCTTCTCTCTCACCTCTCCCCTCTTTCTATCTATCTCTCTCTGCACTCTCTCCCCTCTCCCACTCTCTACTCTCTCAATTCAATTCAAGGGCTTTATTGGCATGGGGAACCATATGTTAACATTGCCAAAGCAAGTGAAGTAGATAATATACAAAAGTGAAATAAACAATACAAATGAACAGTAAACGTTACACTCACAGAAGTTCCAAAAGAATAAATGATTAAACATATTAAACAAGTTTATTGGCATCTATATAGTATCAAAAGTAAATAAACAATGTGCAAATAGTTCATGTACAAAATATAGGGAAAATAAAATGTAGCATAAATATGGGTTGTATTTACAATGGTGTTTGTTCTTGTCACTGAAAGAGGACCCAAAAGCGACTTGACAGAGCCTTTAATCTAAAGTAAATACAATCAAAAAACACAACTTTCACTCGAGATGACGCAAACTGGAGGATCAACAGCATCAGCAGGTTGCCTGGGAAGGCACTGAACCAAACAGACTGATGCTCACACTCTGAGGGAAACACGACACGACAGGGCGATACACAAACACAGCACGGTGAATTTAGACAAGGAACCCAGGGCAGAAACGAATAACAAGGAGAGAAATTTAATCAAAAAAGGTATTGTTTTTTAAATGATATTTGGAACAGCTGGGTCTGTGTAATCTGCAGGGAAACGATGTGGGAAGCTCAGGGACAAGACATAATATGGTGACAGTCATTTGGCGCACTCGAGGAGGAATTAGGAAGAGTGAACAGCACGTCCCGAGACGGAACCCAACTTTCCTCAGGACCGTAACCCTCCCAATTTTGCCCCGGGCGCATGTCCATGATCTTATGTACCTTGTAAATAGGTGCGCTCTACAAGGACTCATTTTGGAAGACAGGATGGACTGTCTCTTGACGACCTGGGAGACTCCATCTCATTTAAGAGGAAGGTTTGCGGGCTCTCTCTCTACCTCTACCTCATTTTTGCGGGCTCTCTCTCACAGTCTGTGCCCTCTACCTCATTTGAGAACAGAGGAGGCTGGTAACCCAGACTACTCTGAAACGGAGATGCGGGCTTTCTGAAAGAAAGGCTCTCCCGGAAGAGAGACTGACGGACGCACCAATCAAACTCATTTTGCGGGCCTCTGTCTGAAACTCTCTACCCATCATTTTGCGATAATGATTTGTGCCGTCTCCTTAGCGGAAGGAAGTTTAGCTGAAATGTGCCACCTCATTTTTCCCCGCAAAGGCAGACTGAAGTCTAGGGCGATGTGAGACCATCCGCCTCATTTTAGTCTGGCGCTCCGAACAAGCAGCCACGAAACGGCGCGTGTCACGCTCTGAGTCGGCCACCAAAAGCGCTGGCTCGCAAGAGTGCCTCTGACCAGCTAACTTTGAGCCCACTGAAGAACAGCCAGACATGGAAACAGACATTCCAAGCTGTGCGTGAGTGCTTGCTTAAAATTCCCAGACTGTTAACCCGAAAAAAAGGAAGAATCATCAGTAGAAGCCACAGAAGAACTAAACAGACGAAAATCAGGCTTGGTGTTCTTGCTAGGACAAGAAATGAAACGAGCGAAAAACAACGCCCAACGAGCTTTTTCGTTTGGCAGAACGGATGTACTCAAGGTTCTTATGGTCTGTCCAAACGACAAAAGGAACGGTCTCCAACCACTTCCCATTCGCAACGGATGGCTTCACGGTTACCCACATCATAGTTGCCTCAGATGGCCAGGCGATGAGAAAAATAAGCCTGAACTTAGACTGGAAGCAGAATGGCTCCCAAAACAGCAATGAATTGTCTAGTGGTCTAACCCGTAAAACGTCCACCCTGCTTAGCTTCAGAAGGAGCAAAACAGCAGTCTGGAAATTAGCTCCCATCCACCCTGCTCACTAGCTTCAGAGGCCTTCAAAACAACAGTCTGGTCTCCCATCCACCCTGCTTAGCTTCAGAGGCAAAACAACAATGTCTGGTCTCCCATCCACCCTGCTTAGCTTCAGAGGCAAAACAGAAGTCTCGACCGTGGTCTCCCATCCACCCTGCTGAACATTAGCTTCAGAGGCAAAACAGCAGATCTGGTCTCCCATCTACCCTTACGTTCGGGAGCCGACAGAGAGTTAGTCTACCCCGAGAGGAGTGGTCAAAACAACAATCTGGGTGAGGAGGAAGGGAGTTGGCTCCCATCCAGATCATGATATTCCTCCGCACTTAAATCGCTTCCTCCTGAGAGGGGGACAAAAAATGGGAGGGATGGCAACATCTGGTCTCCCATCCATAGAATTACCCTTAATAGAAGGATTATGACTTAGCCAGGGATGACCCAGAAAGGTGAACAAAAATCAAAAAAGAAATAGTCTCAGTCTACTGTGAGAGTCTCCTGATACTGGGAAGATGACTACACTAAGGCAAACATGGGCTTAGGCTTCAGAAAGGAATGTTATGTTTCAAAACAACAGTCTGGTCTCCCAAACCGGTCCAGCCCTGCTTAGAAGTTCCAAAAGAATAAATGTTATATTACAGAACGATGCAAAAGTTCAACAAAAGGGAAAATCTAAATATGGGTTGTATTTACAATCTTCACTGGTTGATCCACAGGTCACACATCTTGCTGCTGTGATGTCACACTGTCAGTAGATAAGCAAAACAATCTGCAGTCTGGTCAGTCATTTGACAGGAGGTTAGGAAGTGCAGCTCCACCCTTTTGCTTAGCTTCAGAGGCAAAACAACATCTGGTCTCCCATCCACCCTGCTTAGCTTCAGAGGCAAAACAACATCTGGTCTCCCATCCACCCTGCTTAGCTTCAGAGGCAAAACAGCATCTGGTCTCCCATCCACCCTGCTTAGCTTCAGAGGCAAAACAGGCTTTTGCGGGCTCTCTCTCTCCGCCTCATTTTGCAGTCTGGTCTCCCATCCACCCTGCTTAGCTTCAGAGGCAAAACAGAGGCAAAAACATCTGGTCTCCCATCCACCCTGCTTAGCTTCAGAGGCAAAACAGCAGTCTGGTCTCCCATCCACCCTGCTTAGCTTCAGAGGCAAAACAGCAGTCTGGTCTCCCATCCACCCTGCTTAGCTTCAGAGGCAAAACAACAGTCTGGTCTCCCATCCACCCTGCTTAGCTTCAGAGGCAAAACAGCAGTCTGGTCTCCCATCCACCCTGCTTAGCTTCAGAGGCAAAACAGAAGTCTGGTCTCCCATCGACCCTGCTTAGCTTCAGAGGCAAAACAGCAGTCTGGTCTCCCATCCACCCTGCTTAGCTTCAGAGGCAAAACAACAGTCTGGTCATCGACCCTGCTTAGCTTCAGAGGCAAAACAGCAGTCTGGTCTCCCATCCACCCTGCTTAGCTTCAGAGGCAAAACAACATCTGGTCTCCCATCCACCGACAACCCTGCTTAGCTTCAGAGGCAAAACAACAGTCTGGTCTCCCATCCACCCTGCTTAGCTTCAGAGGCAAAACAACAGTCTGGTCTCCCATCCACCCTGCTTAGCTTCAGAGGCAAAACAGCAGTCTGGTCTCCCATCCACCCTGCTTAGCTTCAGAGGCAAAACAGCAGTCTGGTCTCCCATCCACAGACCAACCCTGCTTAGCTTCAGAGGCAAAACAGCAGTCTGGTCTCCCATCCACCCTGCTTAGCTTCAGAGGCAAAACAGCAGTCTGGTCTCCCATCCACAGACCAACCCTGCTTAGCTTCAGAGGCAAAACAGCAATCTGGTCTCCCATCCACAGACCAACCCTGCTTAGCTTCAGAGGCAAAACAGCAGTCTGGTCTCCCATCCACAGACCAACCCTGCTTAGCTTCAGAGGCAAAACAGCAGTCTGGTCTCCCATCCACCCTGCTTAGCTTCAGAGGCAAAACAGCAGTCTGGTCTCCCATCCACAGACCAACCCTGCTTAGCTTCAGAGGCAAAACAGCAGTCTGGTCTCCCCATCCAACCCTGCTTAGCTTCAGAGGCAAAACAGCAGTCTGGTCTCCCATCCACCCAACCCTGCTTAGCTTCAGAGGCAAAACAGCAGTCTGGTCTCCCATCCACCCTGCTTAGCTTCAGAGGCAAAACAGCAGTCTGGTCTCCCATCCACCCTGCTTAGCTTCAGAGGCAAAACAGCAGTCTGGTCTCCCATCCACCCTGCTTAGCTTCAGAGGCAAAACAGCAGTCTGGTCTCCCATCCACAGACCAACCCTGCTTAGCTTCAGAGGCAAAACAGCAGTCTGGTCTCCCATCCACCCTGCTTAGCTTCAGAGGCAAAACAGCAGTCTGAGTCTCCCATCCACCCTGCTTAGCTTCAGAGGCAAAACAGCAGTCTGGTCTCCCATCCACAGACCAACCAACATCTGGTCTCCCATCCACCCTGCTTAGCAGAGGCAAAACAGCAGTCTGGTCTCCCATCCACAGACCAGCACCTCCCATGCTTAGCTTCAGAGGCAAAACAGCAGTCTGGTCTCCCATCCACCCTGCTTAGCTTCAGAGGCAAAACAGCAGTCTGGTCTCCCATCCACCCTGCTTAGCTTCAGAGGCAAAACAGCAGTCTGGTCTCCCATCCACAGACCAACCCTGCTTAGCTTCAGAGGCAAAACAGCAGTCTGGTCTCCCATCCACAGACCAACCCTGCTTAGCTTCAGAGGCAAAACAGCAGTCTGGTCTCCCCATCCAACCCTGCTTAGCTTCAGAGGCAAAACAGCAGTCTGGTCTCCCATCCACAGACCAACCCTGCTTAGCTTCAGAGGCAAAACAGCAGTCTGGTCTCCCATCCACCCTGCTTAGCTTCAGAGGCAAAACAGCAGTCTGGTCTCCCATCCACAGACCAACCCTGCTTAGCTTCAGAGGCAAAACAGCAGTCTGGTCTCTCCCATCCACCCTGCTTAGCTTCAGAGGCAAAACAGCAGTCTGGTCTCCCATCCACCCTGCTTAGCTTCAGAGGCAAAACAGCAGTCTGGTCTCCCATCCACAGACCAACCCTGCTTAGCTTCAGAGGCAAAACAGCAGTCTGGTCTCCCATCCACAGACCAACCCTGCTTAGCTTCAGAGGCAAAACAGCAGTCTGGTCTCCCATCCACCCTGCTTAGCTTCAGAGGCAAAACAGCAGTCTGGTCTCCCATCCACAGACCAACCCTGCTTAGCTTCAGAGGCAAAACAGCAGTCTGGTCTCCCATCCACCCTGCTTAGCTTCAGAGGCAAAACAGCAGTCTGGTCTCCCATCCACAGACCAACCCTGCTTAGCTTCAGAGGCAAAACAGCAGTCTGGTCTCCCATCCACAGACCAACCCTGCTTAGCTTCAGAGGCAAAACAGCAGTCTGGTCTCCCATCCACCCTGCTTAGCTTCAGAGGCAAAACAGCAGTCTGGTCTCCCCATCCACATCCACCCTGCTTAGCTTCAGAGGCAAAACAACAGTCTGGTCTCCCATCCACAGACCAACCCTGCTTAGCTTCAGAGGCAAAACAGCAGTCTGGTCTCCCATCCACCCTGCTTAGCTTCAGAGGCAAAACAGCAGTCTGGTCTCCCATCCACAGACCAACCCTGCTTAGCTTCAGAGGCAAAACAGCAGTCTGGTCTCCCATCCACCCTGCTTAGCTTCAGAGGCAAAACAGCAGTCTGGTCTCCCATCCACCCTGCTTAGCTTCAGAGGCAAAACAGCAGTCTGGTCTCCCATCCACCCTGCTTAGCTTCAGAGGCAAAACAGCAGTCTGGTCTCCCATCCACAGACCAACCCTGCTTAGCTTCAGAGGCAAAACAGCAGTCTGGTCTCCCATCCACCCAACCCTGCTAAGCTTCAGAGGCAAAACAGCAGTCTGGTCTCCCATCCACCCTGCTTAGCTTCAGAGGCAAAACAGCAGTCTGGTCTCCCATCCACAGACCAACCCTGCTTAGCTTCAGAGGCAAAACAGCAGTCTGGTCTCCCATCCACCCTGCTTAGCTTCAGAGGCAAAACAGCAGTCTGGTCTCCCATCCACAGACCAACCCTGCTTAGCTTCAGAGGCAAAACAGCAGTCTGGTCTCCCATCCACCCTGCTTAGCTTCAGAGGCAAAACAGCAGTCTGGTCTCCCATCCCCCTGCTTAGCTCAGAGGCAAAACAGCAGTCTGGTCTCCCATCCACCCTGCTTAGCTTCAGAGGCAAAACAACAGTCTGGTCTCCCATCCACAGACCAACCCTGCTTAGCTTCAGAGGCAAAACAGCAGTCTGGTCTCCCATCCACCCTGCTTAGCTTCAGAGGCAAAACAGCAGTCTGGTCTCCCATCCACAGACCAACCCTGCTTAGCTTCAGAGGCAAAACAGCAGTCTGGTCTCCCATCCACCCTGCTAAGCTTCAGAGGCAAAACAGCAGTCTGGTCTCCCATCCACCCTGCTTAGCTTCAGAGGCAAATCAGCAGTCTGGTCTCCCATCCACAGACCAACCCTGCTTAGCTTCAGAGGCAAAACAGCAGTCTGGTCTCCCATCCACCCTGCTTAGCTTCAGAGGCAAAACAGCAGTCTGGTCTCCCATCCACAGACCAACCCTGCTTAGCTTCAGAGGCAAAACAACAGTCTGGTCTCCCATCCACAGACCAACCCTGCTTAGCTTCAGAGGCAAAACAGCAGTCTGGTCTCCCATCCACCCTGCTTAGCTTCAGAGGCAAAACAACAGTCGGGTCTCCCATCCACAGACCAACCCTGCTTAGCTTCAGAGGCAAAACAGCAGTCTGGTCTCCCATCCACAGACCAACCCTGCTTAGCTTCAGAGGCAAAACAACAGTCTGGTCTCCCATCCACAGACCAACCCTGCTTAGCTTCAGAGGCAAAACAGCAGTCTGGTCTCCCATCCACCCTGCTTAGCTTCAGAGGCAAAACAGCAGTCTGGTCTCCCATCCACAGACCAACCCTGCTTAGCTTCAGAGGCAAAACAGCAGTCTGGTCTCCCATCCACCCTGCTTAGCTTCAGAGGCAAAACAGCAGTCTGGGCTCCCATCCACAGACCAACCCTGCTTAGCTTCAGAGGCAAAACAGCAGTCTGGTCTCCCATCCACAGACCAACCCTGCTTAGCTTCAGAGGCAAAACAACATCTGGTCTCCCATCCACCCTGCTTAGCTTCAGAGGCAAAACAACAGTCGGGTCTCCCATCCACAGACCAATCCTGCTTAGCTTCAGAGGCAAAACAGCAGTCTGGTCTCCCTCCACAGATCAACCCTGCTTAGTTTCAGAGGCAAAATAGCAGTGAGGTCCAGGGTGCAATGTGTCAAAGGCCAGGATAACATAAGCATTGCAGGAAAGAGGGAGGAGGCATTTTATTTAATCACATTGTCATAAAAACATTTTTTTTTTTTGACATACATGTTTTGGCGCAATCCATTAACAATTCATTTTCAAAATGATTTCCTTTCAATATTTTGTTTTGCTATCAAGTACTTTTGGATTGATGTTTTGCTTTCTATATCATTATTTTGTTTGCAACTAAGAATTTTGTTCTCGACTTCATAAGTTTGGTTTCTAAAAGAAAGTCACTCAAGTGGAGAATTGCACCATATAAAAACACTATAACTATGAAATGTGTTTAAAACCATGATATCAAAATTATAGTTTTAACCATGTTTTTAGGTTATACAGTGTTTTCTTTACATTTTACTTCGTTAAACCAGTAAAACAAGCCTATATTTTGGGTTCTGATGAGGTACCCACAGTAAAACTAAGCTCATGGAGGCATTTATAAGTTATATTTCTTCAAGAATCAATGGGAACATTTTAATTTATTAGTCCAAAAATACATGTAAGGACCCTTTAACAGGCATACATACTGCAGAACCTTTAACCTTTGACCTTTAACAGACTTTCATACAGCAGAACTATGTTAACATGATCCAAAATATTGACCTTGTCGCGCATTTGGGTTAATTAGATGTGGTCACCATAATTCCATCAGTGGAACCATTATTAATAATTGTATATTTTCATTTAACCTTCCACATATATTTTCTAAATGGTGAAAAGAAAACTTTAGCTGTTAACATGTTGTTTTGCCCTGTGAGGAGAACAGCATTATTTCAACTTCACATGTGAATCTGCAACGACGCCACGTGAAAGTGGGGATTTTTCACATGCCGTTTTCTTACAATGTGAAACAGCAAATTGTTTTAAAAAAAATTGTAAAAAAAAACAAAACGTAAATCACATGTGAGGTGAAAATATGTGGCGTTAAATTTCACATCTGAAACTGCGAACGTTAAAAAAATGTGTTTTACACATAATGAGACGTGTGATGGACCATGCTACAAGACAGACCAGTGGATTCAGTCTACAGTAATGTGATGGACCATGCTACAGACAGACCAGTGGATCCAGTCTACAGTAAAGTGATGGACCAGGCTACAGACAGACCAGTGGATCCAGTCTACAGTAATGTGATGGACCAGTGTATTCAGTCTACAGTAATGTGATGGACCAGTGTATTCAGTCTACAGTAATGTGATGGACCAGGCTACAGACAGACCAATGGATTCAGTCTACAGTAATGTGATGGACCAGGCTACAGACAGACCTGTGGATTCAGTCTACAGTAATGTGATGGACCAGGCTACAGACAGACCAGTGTATTCAGTCTACAGTAATGTGATGGACCAGGCTACAGACAGACCAGTGGATTCAGTCTACAGTAATGTGATGGACCAGGCTACAGACAGACCAGTGGATTCAGTCTACAGTAATGTGATGGACCAGGCTACAGACAGACCAGTGGATTCAGTCTACAGTAATGTGATGGACCATGCTACAGACAGACCAGTGTATTCAGTCTACAGTAATGTGATGGACCAGGCTACAGACAGACCAGTGGATTCAGTCTACAGTAATGTGATGGACCAGGCTACAGACAGACCAGTGGATCCAGTCTACAGTAATGTGATGGACCAGGCTACAGACAGACCAGTGTATTCAGTCTACAGTAATGTGATGGACCATGCTACAGACAGACCAGTGGATTCAGTCTACAGTAATGTGATGGACCAGGCTACAGACAGACCAGTGTATTCAGTCTACAGTAATGTGATGGACCAGGCTACAGACAGACCAGTGTATTCAGTCTACAGTAATGTGATGGACCATGCTACAGACAGACCAGTGTATTCAGTCTACAGTAATGTGATGGACCAGGCTACAGACAGACCAGTGGATATACAGCAGTCAAACTCAACTGGCGGTCCTTGTCCAGACCCAGAGAAGGGTTAATCCGGACCGGACAACATCGCATGTCGTTATATAAAAGTTAATCAGTTATTTTTAGGGTTAAACAAAAATCTACCGGGCGCAGCAGCCTCTTTAACTCAGCAACCTCTCTTTCCTGCTCTCTCATGAAGCAATGCCAACCTCTTCTAGCGTTTCATCCAATCGTGTGGTTATATGCAAATACAAGAGGCCGCGTCTTACCCAATCACATCAATCCAAGTATCCTCCGCAAAACTTTGGGACAAGCAGGCAGAAAGAAACAGAAAGATTTGACCGCGGTTCAACCGGTAATATCACAGGTAAAAGGAGCTCAGTTACCAGTACATTTGTTAATATGGCCTGTTAAGTTGACCCTGAAAACAGTATATTCAAAGACGAGTGAAAGGAAACAGTATTTATTAATTCTCCGCGCAACAAAAACAAAACAGCAAAACCAATGGGTCTGATATGCAGTGAGTCTGTAGCTCACGTAAAAAAAATGCCAATGTTCAGCTCCATTATGTCACCAGTACTAGTGAATTTAATCAGACGTATCCCCCGAACCCGGAGGTGAAAACAACAAAATATTAACCAACTAAAATCCCAATAAGAGAGGTCTACCAAAGTCCTTGTCAATTCCCTGACAGCCCAACAACGAGCAATGGAGTATTCACCGAGGAGAGCTTGGGGTTTTGGGGGGAAATCACAATAATAAAAAAAAAGACCATTTTCAGACGGGATGAGATGGTAAAAGAACGCGTGTGTGAAGTTGCTGACACCTTCCTTGAAGGTAAACAAAAAAATATGAGCGCAGAGAAAAGATCAAACGGAGCCCACTGTCAGATTCCACAGCAACGAGGAGAACTGAAATATTAGCTGAGGATTTGTTATCTTCACATCTTGATGGGGTCATTCAGAATGCACCGTCTATTACATTTACATTACATTTACATTACATTTACATTACATTTACATTACATTTACATTACATTTAAGTCATTTAGCAGACGCTCTTATCCACATTAGCTGTGGTACGAATCAACAGATAACACTGATATGGCTCAGTTTTCTGGCGTTTTGTCGGATTTCATCACGAAAACAAAGAAGAAATTATGTGAGGAGCTGTTGGGCTTAACACACACACACACACGCACGCGCACACGCACGCACACGCGCACGCGCACGCGCACACACACACACACACACACACACACACACACACACACACACACACACACACACACACACACACACACACACACACACACACACACACACACACACACACACACACACACACACACACACACACACACACGGGTAGAGGATATCCATGAGACCATCAAAGAGATGCTGACAAAAAGGGGGAGAGGTCTGAAGTCCGTGGTTTCCCATCACCTCAGATCACTCCAGCCATGTTAGGAAGAGGGAAGTGACTGGTGGAACGTTTGAAAGAGGAACACACTGACCTGACATCTTAGCACCACATCATCTATCAATCTGAGCTGTGTGCCAGTCTGTGTGCCAGTCTGTGTGCCAGTCTGTGTGCCAGTCTGTGTGCCAGTCTGTGTGCCAGTCTGTGTGCCCGTCTGTGTGCCAGTCTGTGTGCCAGTCTGTGTGCCAGTCTGTGTGCCAGTCTGGGAAAAGACAATTCTGAGGTCATGACAACGATGATGAAACTTTTGTGAGAGCATCATCATCCCTACAACACCGCCTGCTACGAGGCGTCCTGACAGAGGCCAATGGCAGTTTAAAATGACTTACTACTACTGCACAACAATGTCAGATGGCTCAGCAAAAAGTAGGGTTTAGGACCATTCAGGAGGAAGTCAAAGCTTTGTTGTCAGAGCAGAAGAGTGACAAAGGGCAACTCAGTTTTCTGAGTTTTTTGGAAGATGAGGACGAGATGGAAACAGTTGTATTTTTGACAGACATTACATCACTGAACGTTAAGCAGCAGGGACATGATAACAGCAGTCCGGGCATTCCAGAGGAAAACTGAGCTTTTCAAGAATGATCTCCTGGGAGAAACTTGTCCACTTCCACAATCTTCTCATGCAAACGCAGGCAGACAAAAAATGTTCCCAACCAACGTAAGATGTCATCCAGAAGCTGATGGAGAACTTCAAGGCACGTTTTGATGACATCACTGTTGGAAGAGAACTGCTGCTTTCTCATCCGGAACCCCCTTTTCTTAGGTCACAAACGTGACAAAGTTGTCAGATGAAACAAAATTACTACTGCTGTTGCTACTACTATGAAACAAAATGGATATTATGATGGGTAGATGTTGCATTATTACAAATGGAGTTGATTGAGCTGCAAGAAAATGTGTCTTTGAAGGAACCGGCTGGTGACTGTGACCCTGTTACTTTCTGGGGAAAGACGGTGCCTGCAGCTGACATCTCTGTTCTCAAGAAACTACTACTACTACTATTGCTACTACTACTACTACTACTATCGCTACTACTACTACTACTATCGCTACTACTACTACTACTACTATCGCTACTACTACTATTACTATCGCTACTACTACTACTACTACTACTACTACTACTACTACTATCGCTACTACTACTACTACTACTACTACTACTACTACTGTTGCTACTACTACTATCGCTACTCCTACTACTACTACCACTCCTACTACTATCGCTACTACTACTACTACTGTCGCTACTACTACTACTACTGTCGCTACTACTACTACTACTACTACTACTACTACTACTACTACTACTACTGTTGCTACTACTACTATCGCTACTCCTACTACTACTACCACTCCTACTACTATCGCTACTACTACTACTACTGTCGCAACTACTACTACTACTACTACTACCACTACTACTACTGTTGCTACTACTACTATCGCTACTCCTACTACTACTACCACTCCTACTACTATCGCTACTGCTACTACTACTACTACTACTACTACTACTTTACTGTTGCTACTACTACTATAGCTACTACTACTACTACTACTACTACTACTACTACTACTACTACTACTACTGTTACTACTACTACTACTACTACCACTACTATTACTATTGCTACTACTACTACTACTACTACTACTACTACTGTTGCTATTACTACTATCGCTACTACTACTACTACTGTTGCTATTACTACTATAGCTACTACTACTACTACTACTACTACTACTACTACTACTACTACTACTACTACTACTACTACTACTACTACTACTACTCTACTACTACTACTACTACTACTACTACTACTACTACTATAGCTACTACTACTACTACTACTACTACTACTACTACTACTACTACTACTATAGCTACTACTACTACTACTACTACTATAGCTACTACTACTACTACTACTACTATAGCTACTACTACTACTACTACTACTACTACTACTACTACTACTACTACTACTACTACTACTATAGCTACTACTACTACTACTACTACTATAGCTACTACTACTACTACTACTACTACTACTACTACTACTACTACTACTACTACTACTACTATAGCTACTACTACTACTACTACTACTATAGCTACTACTACTCCTACTACTACTACTACTACTCCTACTACTACTACTACTACTACTACTACTACTATAGCTACTACTACTACTACTACTACTACTACTACTACTACTACTACTACTACTACTACTACTACTACTACTACTACTCCTACTACTACTACTACTACTACTACTACCCCTACTACTACTACTGCTGCTACTACTACTGTTGCTACTACTACTACTACTGTTGCTACTACTACTACTACTACTATAGTTACTACTACTACTACTACTACTACTACTACTACTACTAGTACTACTACTACTACTACTCCTCCTACTACTACTACTACTACTATAGCTACTACTACTACTACTACTACTACTGTTGCTACTACTACTACTACTACTACTCCTATAGCTACTCCTACTACTACTACTCCTCCTCCTACTACTACTACTACTACTACCACTACTACTACTACTACTACTGTTGCTACTACTACTACTACTACTACTACTACTATAGCTACTACTACTACTGTTGCTACTACTACTACTACTACTACTACTATAGCTACTACTACTACTACTACTACTGTTGCTACTACTACTACTACTACTACTACTACTACTACTACTCCTACTACTACTACTACCACTACTACCACTACTACTACTACTACTACTACCACTACCACTACTACCACTACTACTACTACTACTACTACTACTACTACTACTACTACTACTACTACTACTACTACTACTACTCCTACTACTACCACTACTACTACTACTACTACTACCACTACTACTACTACTACTACTACTACTACTACTACTACTACTACTACTACTACTACTACTACTACTACCACTACTACTACTACTACTACCACTACTACTACTACTACTACTACTACTACTACTACTACCACTACTACTACTACTACTACTACTACTACTACTACTACTACTACTACTACCACTACTACTACTACTACTACTACTACCACTACTACATCCCAACCATGTTTGGCACCACATACAGCTGTGAATCAGCCTTCTCCACAATGAACTTTATTCAAAACAAACACCTGCACCAGGCTCTCTAATGAACAGACGCAGCAGTGTCTCACACCGTTTGTGCCAACGTTCAAAGCATTGGCATATAATGAATAAACATGGACCCTTACCACGCTGCGTTTTGGTCCGATCCTTCCTACCCCTCATCCGATGAAAACCGAAGATCATTACACACAGTCATCAAGCTATGTAAGAGATCATTATTAAATATGTTTAAGTGATTGATAAGACGGAAGTAGATCAATGATACTAATCAATATTGTGTTGCACCTTTAATAACCAATAATTGAGCAACTCTTACGAATAAAGTAGACAGATTTTTTGATTGTCTTTATCAAGACATCCTCTATATCAAATTTCCGGCAGATCGAGCTGCCTGTAAAACCCTCGACCCCCACCAGCCTGGTCAATAACTCAACTCTCCCCAACACAACTTCCTTCTCGTCTTTTGAAGCTTCTCGCTTGTCCATTGTTTGCTGCACAGAGTGAATCAAGTGTCGTTTCTGCAAAAGTTCACCTCAGCGCCGTCACAGACTGGTCATCCATATGGATGAGGCATGACAAAAAAAATGACCTTGGTGTACATTTGTACATTATATTATCCAAGAATAGAATCAATGGTTCAATAATTGAAATGACCATGATTCTCAGATCCCAGACTGTAACCTACCCATCAACCCAAGATGGAACTTTTTATCCATTCACTGATCGTTATAAATATTCTGCAAAATTCACCTGAGCTCCGGAGACTGGTCTTCCCTGGCTGTCTGACCCTGCTGGGACACCTGTCACCTGTCATCTGATCCTGCTAAGAAACGATGAGCATAGTGTTGTGTACTGACTGGGCACCATGACAGTGACGCCTGTAGAACTACGGGGATCACAGCCATAACAGGAAGCCAGTGTAGGGAGGCTAGAGCTATAGCCACTGGAGTAATAAGACAGGACGAGCATAGTGTTGTGTACTGACTGGGCACCATGACAGTGAAGCCAGCAGAGCTGTTCTGTAACGGCGTTCTTCGTTTGTCGAAAGAGAGTCGGACCGAAATGCAGCGTGTTTGTTACTCATGATCTTTAATGAATGAAAACGTGATACATGAAATAACTATACAATACAAAACAACAAACGGAACGTGAAATGTAATTACAGCCTATCTGGTGAACACAACACAGAGACAGGAACAATCACCCACAAAATACAAAGCGAAACTCAGGCTACCTAAATACGGTTCCCAATCAGAGACAACGAGAATCACCTGACTCTGATTGAGAAGCGTCTCAGGCAGCCAAGCCCATACAACACCCCTACTCAGCCGCAATCCCAATAATACAAAAACCCCAATACGAAATACAACAACATAAACCCATGTCACACCCTGGCCTGACCAAAATATATAACGAAAACACAAAACATATTGTCCAAGGCGTGACATGTTCATGTCAGTGTGAAAAGTAGGAAAAGTAAATAAGGAAACTGATAGATCAATAACGTTATATTGCTGTACTGACTGATATAAACAATGTGCTGATATAACGTCAGAGAATTGGCCGCTGGTTTCTTCGTTTGATTCAACTGTGACTGAGGCAAAAAAATAAAAGTAGCTAAACAGCTTTTGGCTGGCTAGTGAGCTTTTGTGGCTAGCTCTAGCAGCTTTGGTCTAGCAGCACAGCTTTTGGCTGGCTACAGCAAGTTTTGGCTAGCTCCAGCAACTTGTGGCTAGCTACAGCAAGTTTTGTGGCTAGCTCTAGTTCAGCAGCTTTGGTCTAGCTCCAGCAGCTTTGGTCTAGCTGGCTAGCTCTAGCAGCCAGCAACTTGTGGCTAGTTCTAGCAGCTTTGGTCTAGCTCCAGCAGCTTTGGTCTAGCTCCAGCAACTTGTGGCTAGCTACAGCAAGTTTTGGCTAGCTCTAGCAACTTGTGGCTAGCTCTAGCAGCTTTGGACTAGCTCCAGCAGCTTTCGACTAGCTCTAGCCACTTTTGGCTAGCCCTTGCTAATGGTACAATGGTACATCATCAATTGTCATTCTGTTGGAATGGGAAAAAACAAAGGCCACAAAATATTTCCATATACACAACAGCAGTTAGATATTGCTACCTGACAGATAGCTAGCTAGAGCTGAACTTCTGTGGTAGTTACTAGCGATCTAACTAGCTGCTAGTAGCTCATTCACTTCAGTGGAGAGGGGATGAATCACTAGCTAAGTTAACATGTCAGTTACACCACTAGCTCAGCACTGGGAATATATATTTTGTCTTCACACAGCCTGTCTGCACTCTCTGTGGTGTCTGTGCAGTCCTAAATCCAGCCGACTGAAATGGAAAACAGCCTACCCGACTGATCCGAGGCATCCGCATGGTCCTAAAGAACAACTTTCTCTATGAAGATATCAGTAGCAGAATTGCTACTACTTCTACAGTTACTATTAGTTACCACTACTACTGCTACTATTACTACTGCTACTACTACTACTACTACTACTACGATTGCTACTACTACCACTACTACTACTACTACTACTGTTGCTACTACTACTATCGCTACTACTACTGCTACTACTACTACTACTACTACTACTACTACTACTACTACTACTACTACTACTACTACTACTGTTGCTATTACTACTACTGTTGCTACTACTACTATCACTACTACTACTGATACTACTACTACTACTGCTACTACTACTACTGCTACTACTACCACTACTACTGCTACTCTTGCTACTACCACTACTACTACTATTACTACGACTACTACCACTACTTCTGCTACTATTGCTACTACAACTACTACTACTACTACTACTACTACTACTACTACTACTACTACTACTACTACGATTGCTACTACTACTACTGCTACTACTACTACTACTACTACTGCTACTACTACCACTACTACTGCTACTCTTGCTAATACCACTACTACTGCTACTACTACTACTACTACTGCTACTACTACTACTACTACTACTACTACTACTGCTACTACTACTACTACTACTGCTACTACTACTACTACTACTACTACTACTACTGCTACTACTACTACTACTACTACTACTACTACTACTACTACTACTACTACTACTACTACTACTACTGCTACTACTACTACTACTACTACGATTGCTACTACTACCACTACTACTACTATTATTGCTACTACTACCACTACTACTGCTACTACTACTACTACTACCACCACTACTACTGCTGCTATTGCTGCTACTACTACTACTACTACTACTACTGCTACTACTACTACTGCTACAACTACTACTGCTAATACTGCTGCTGCTACTACAACTACTGCTACTGCTACTACCACCGATACTATTTATTTGATTTCACACAGCTCTTAGTCATCTTTTCATCAAGTGGTCCTAGAGACCCATGGGAGGTGGGGAAGGAGAGGGTCATGAGAGAGAGAGAGAGAGAGAGAGAGAGAGAGGGGGGGAAGGCAGTGAGAAGGTTGACTGCCAGATGGCGAGAGGGACAGTCACCGGACAAGAGAGATTCATAGAGTAGAAGAAAGCAACAGATGGAGGAATATGACCGCTGCTATGGGCAGAAACATACAGAACAGGAAATGGAGATTTTTTTATTTAACGAGGCAAGTCAGTTAAGAACAAATTCTTATTTTACAATGACGCCTACCAAAGGCCAAACCCTAACCAGGACGACACTGGGACAACTGTGCGCCGCCCAATGGGACTCCCAATCACCGGCTGGTTGTGATACAGCCTGGAATCAAACCAGGGTCTGTAGTGATCGCCTCTAGCACTGAGATGTAGTGCCTTAGACCGCTGTGCCCCTCAGGAGACAACAGATGGAGGAATTTGACGGTTGCTATGGGTAGAAACATACAGAACAGGAGATGGAGGGAGGGAGAGTGGGGAAGACGGATGTGAGGCAGGGAACAGAGAGAGAGAGAGAGAGAGAGAGAGAGAGAGAGAGAGAGAGAGAGAGAGAGAGAGAGAGAGAGAGAGAGAGAGAGAGAGAGAGAGAGAGAGAGAGAGGGGAGTTTGCTTGTCTTCCTCCAATTCAGCAGTGGAACAATAGCATGCCTATCAGTCTGTCAGCACCGAAGGGCGCAGAGGGAGTGCGAAGGCAGGAGTGACACAGCCGCTAGCATCAATCAGCTATTGTCTGAGTCGGGTCCAGGTTAGCCAAATCTCACTCAGTCCCCTATTAAAAAAGACTGACACCATGTGAGTAATGGCCCCTGTTCTGGGATCGTTCTTCCTTTGATAGAGCCTACAAATAGCGTGATATTTGGGACTTTTCAAAAGTCGAGAACACACGCACTTATTACAGCATTACCACACCACATGCGCTGTGGCCCACACACCCATTCTGTAGCTTTCAAATACACACACTCTATTTTATTTATTTAACCTTTATTTAACCAGGCAAGTCAGTTAAGAACAAATTCTTATTAACAATGACGGCCTACTCCGGCCAAACCTGGACGACGACGCTGGGCCAATTGTGCGCCGCCCTACTGGACTCCCAATCATGGCTGGTTGAGATCCCACATAAAAGATTCAATAATCTTTAACCCTTCTTATGGGATCTCTAATGGGATCTCTAATGGAATCCCTAATGGGATCTCTAATTGAATCCCTAATGGAATCTCTAATGGGATCTCTAATGGAATCCCTAATGGGATCTCTAATGGAATCCCTAATGGGATCTCTAATGGGATCTCTAATGGGATCTCTAATGGAATCCCTAATGGGATCTCTAATGGAATCCCTAATGGGATCTCTAATGGAATCCCTAATGGGATCTCTAATGGGATCTCTAATGGAATCTCTAATGGAATCTCTAATGGAATCTCTAATGGGATCTCTAATGGAATCCCTAATGGGATCTCTAATGGAATCCCTAATGGAATCCTAATGGGATCTCTAATGGGATCTCTAATGGAATCCCTAATGGGATCTCTAACGGGTTGAGCTCCCAGAGGCTCCTCAGTGTAAACAGGTTGGTGCTCTCAGTCCTACTTTCTGCCAGGACACTACCCTACTGTCCATGGCCCAGTAACACACTAACACAGACAGAGACTACCCTACTGTCCATGGCCCAGTAACACACTAACACAGACAGAGACTACCCTACTGTCCATGGCCCAGTAACACACTAACACAGACAGAGACTACCCTACTGTCCATGGCCCAGTAACACACTAACACAGACAGAGACTACCCTACTGTCCATGGCCCAGTAACACACTAACACAGACAGAGACTACCCTACTGTCCATGGCCCAGTAACACACTAACACAGACAGAGACTACCCAACTGTCCATGGCCCAGTAACACACTAACACAGACAGAGACTACCCTACTGTCCATGGCCCGGTAACACACTAACACAGACAGAGACTACCCTACTGTCCATGGCCCGTTAACACACTAACACAGACAGAGACTACCCTACTGTCCATGGCCCGGTAACACACTAACACAGACAGAGAATACCCTACTGTCCATGGCCCAGTAACACACACACACACACACACACACACACACACACACACACACACACACACACACACACACACACACACACACACACACACACACACACACACACACACACACACACACACACACACACACACACACACACACACACACATTCTGTACACAACCTGAGACCAACCTGATACCAACAAGACCAACCTGATACCAACATTAGAAAGACAGAAAGACATTAGACTCCTGACTCCACATAGACACACACACACACTCTGAGTGCCACACACACACACACACATTCTGTACAGAGACCAACCTGAGACCAACCTGATACCAACATTAGACCAACCTGATACCATTAGACCAACCTGATACCAACCTGATACCAACATTAGACCAACCTGATACCAACATTAGACCAACATTAGACTGATACCAACATTAGACCAACCTGATACCAACCCAACCTGATACCATTACCAACCTGAACCAACCTGATACCAACATTAGACCAACCTGATACCAACATTAGACCAACCTGATACCAACCCAACCTGATACCAACATTAGACCAACCTGATACCAACCTTAGACCAACCTGATACCAACATTAGACCAACCTGATACCAACATTAGACCAACCTGATACCAACCAACCTGATTTAGACCAACCTGATACCAACCTGATTTAGACCAACCTGATACCAACATTAGACCAACCTGATACCAACATTAGACCAACCTGATACCAACATTAGACCAACCTGATACCAACATTAGACCAACCTGATACCAACATTAGACCAACCTGATACCAACATTAGACCAACCTGATACCAACATTAGACCAACCTGATACCAACCTGATACCAACATTAGACCAACCTGATACCAACCTGATACCAACCTGATACCAACATTAGACCAACCTGATACCAACCTGATACCAACATTAGACCAACCTGATACCAACATTAGACCAACCTGATACCAACATTAGACCAACCTGATACCAACCTGATACCAACCTGATACCAACATTAGACCAACCTGATACCAACATTAGACCAACCTGATACCAACCTGATACCAACATTAGACCAACCTGATACCAACATTAGACCAACCTGATACCAACCTGATACCAACCTGATACCAACATTAGACCAACCTGATACCAACATTAGACCAACCTGATACCAACATTAGACCAACCTGATACCAACCTGATACCAACCTAAAAGTTCTTCGTAATCAAGAAAAATCAGATATATTCTATGATTTTCATATGTAGCTCTTCAGTTGTAATATCAACTATTTTTACACTTCTAGAATCAACAGAGGTATTTCAAACTTTTCCAGTACATTACATTTGCTAGAAACAGCTAACTGCATAGCGGTTTGGCACCGAAAACCTGCAGTGAAGCAGCTTCATCAGCAATTGCAGTAATACAGTCCTGAGCAACTTTGACATTGTAATCATTATGGAAACACCATGGTTTATTTGACTTAAGCCTACGATATGTACAATAACATGTCTCTCGCTAAACCTGTAAATATCTTACTGTTATTAGTCTGGCTTGAGACCAAAGGTCTGCATTCCAAATGGCTCCCTGTTCCCTATGTCGTGCACTCATTTTGACTGGGGGCTCATAGGGAATAGGGTGCCATTTGGGACTGTAAATCTTACACGTTAGTCTTCCCTGTACATGTCCCTCTCATGGTTCTGGTTATAAAGAACAACAGGGAGACAGAGAAATGGGGAATGTTCCTTTAAATCAACATGTTTGAGACCAAAGGCCTGCATTCCAAATGGCTCCCTGTTCCCTATGTCGTGCACTCATTTTGACTGGGGGCTCATAGGGAATAGGGTGCCATTTGGGATGTTGTTTGAGCACACAGATACTTTAAACAATAAGTACAATAAATATCTGCAAATGATAAAGGAGAACTTTGGGGTCCCGTACGATATGTGCATGTGTGTACGTATGCGTGTGCATGTGTGTACGTATGCGTGTGCATGTGTGTACGTATGCGTGTGCATGTGTGTGTGTATGTGTGTCTTTCAGAGACAGAGTGAATTTACTGCAAGGTTTCTCCAGCAAAACATTGCATCCATTCCAAGTGTTCATACCAAAACAAACAGCCAGCCAGCCAGCCAGCCAGCCGAGCAGCCAGCCAGCCAACCTTCCATCCAAGCAGCAAGCCAAGCAGCCAGCCAGCCAGTCAGCCAATCAGCCAGCCAGTTGCCAGTCAGCCATCTGAGCAGCCAGCCAGCCAACCTTCCATCCAAGCAGCAAGCCAAGCAGCCAGCCAGCCAGCCAGTCAGCCAATCAGCCAGCCAGTTGCCAGTCAGCCAGCCAACCTTACACACTGCCAGACATTCCAACGTGGACTTCCTGCTTCTTCCCTCAACCCCCAATAATACTGACTTGCTTTGAGAGTTAGGGGAAATGGTCCATTCTCCATATTATTAAGATGTTTTGCTACTTGGTTTTACGTCCAAATGAGAAAGTCATAATCCATTTTTGATGTAAGTATTTAACCGGTATGTTAACCAGCACATTTTGACCCTAAAGGAAACCACATGGAAGAAGACACTGACAGAACAGAAACGATTTCATCGACAGTGCTTGGAATTATGGTGTACATTTTAGGACATCCTCAGCGTCAACCTTTCAAAACTCCTTCGAGTCAAAATCGTCAATGGTGAAACTTATTCAAAGAGTTCTGCTATTCGACATCAGAGCAACAGACGAAATATTAATCCCAACTTTAAACCTCGACATCGATAGAAAGCCAGTCAACACTTTTCATTCATCAAACACTACGCATTTCACAGCATTGTACCACAGTACACTAACCCTCTCACAGCATTGTACCCCAGTACACTAACCCTCTCACAGCATTGTACCCCAGTACACTAACCCTCTCACAGCATTGTATCACAGTATAATAACCCTCTCACAGCATTGTACCACAGTACACTAACCCTGTTTGATTGGCACAACGTAAAGTGCTGAGGGCGTGAGTCGCGTTTGGGACCGCCAACGGTTTCTGGTCACAGATCAGTACACAGGATAATATAAATGTCTTTCCTTTTTGCGAGGAAGGGGGGGGGTGGGGTTGAGGGGTAAAAGTAGGATCCCCCTCATGATAATGTGTTTCCCAGTCACACTGAAACCACCTGGAAGTAATGGTGCCTTGTCTGCAGTGCTATAAGGAGACCCGTGGACCGCGAAGACCTCTTTAGTGTTGCCTGTAATTATTAACAACACTTAACACACCGCAAAGGATATATTGTACGGCCGTCTCTTCCTGTAACTCAAGAGGGATCTCTTAGCTTACTTTCCTGTACAAGGTCGATCAACTTCTTGTCCAGGTTCGATCATCTTCCTGTCCAGGGTCAATCAACTTCCTGTCCAAGGTCAGAGAGTCAAGTCAGATCTCTGGTATTGTTCAGTGTCAGAGAGTCAAGTCAGATCTCTGGTGATGTTCAGAGAGTCATTTTGGAGGGTTAAACATTCTGGATATCACGCAAGTTTCCCCATTTGGTGGGATGAGTCATGCAAGGTTTTAGGAAAACTCAAACTACAGTATCGGTGACTCCCGAGTGCAGGAACTTAAGTGTTTTTTACCAGAATCGGGAAGCAAAGGAGGCATCCGATCTGATTTTTAAAGGAAACTGAAACATTGTGCTTCTCAGTCTATCTGTCCCGCCTGAATGAAGGAAGGACCCAGTCTCTGAGTGTAAGGTTTAATGGAGGTGGAGTCTATGTGTGGCGTGGATAGATGGTGAGTAATGGCGCACTCCTGGAGGAGGTTGACCTCCAAATCTACAGTCCTAGGAGCCCAACCTGGCACAGGTACCATCACCCTCTTTTTAACATCATAAATCACATAGAAAAGTCTGTATATCGCAAATAAATACAGGACTGGTGGAAGATGGGGGGGGTGGATCCCATCCAATCCTGCACTCTGGTAGACGAATGCTGCTGTGATGACATCATAGAGTGGCTTTAAGCTGTTCATGCAATGGAAGTTCGGTTAGAGACAGTTGTCTTACGGTCTTAGTTATGCAGTGGGTAGACGTGTGACATGCTGACGAAGGCCGCCTTCCTTTTGAGATGCGGCAACATCTGTCCGACAGACGTTCCACTCAAAGGCTCTGAATCTGTATCTGTACACGTGTAACGAGATACATAATAAAATATACTGTACGCACGTGCCAATTTAATTGAAATAAGTTACGCAAATGAACCTTACAGACCGATAAGCATGACCAGTCAAATGTGTTTACCTCAATGAAGAGGCTAAAAAGCATTATGTAACAATCAGATTTGTTCTTCTTCTCTGGGAGAATTGGCTGAAGCCAATTTTATTTATCACCTTTATTGTTGGCCAAAAGCCAGCTATTACCTGCTAAAGGAAAACCTGATGTGTGTGTGTATGTGGGTGCCTGTATATGTTCCTTGGGTTCCTTGAGTGATGCAGCGGTCTAAGGCACTGCATCGCAGTGCTAGAGGCATCACTACAGACCCAGGTTTGAGCCCGGGCTGTATCACAACCGGCCGTGATCGGGAGTCCTGTAGGGCGGCGCACAATTGGCCCAGCATCAACCGCGTTAGGGGAGGGATTGGCACGGGGTAGGCCTTTCATTGTAAATACGTATTTGTTCGTAACTGACTTGCCTAGTTAAATAAAGATTACATTTTGAAAAAATCATGAGGTCCCGATGTTATCCACACCTTGTCTTTATATTGAATCTGAACTTGTTACTGTCTGACCTAGAACACACTGAACTGTGATCTGCGTCACTTGAGTGAGTTGAGTCACTGATGTGATCCTCCTGTCTGGGTTGACGCCTCCCCTTGGGTTGTGCCGTGGCGGAGATCTTTGTGGGCTATACTCGGTCTTGTCTCAGGATGGTAAGTTGGTGGTTGGGGGCTGTGCTTTAGCAAAGTGGGTGGGGTTATATCCTTCCTGTTTGGCCCTGTCCGGGGGTATCATCAGATGGGGTCACAGTGTCTCCTGACCCCTCCTGTCTCAGCCTCCAGTATTTATGCTGCAGTAGTTTATGTGTCGGGGGGCTAGGGTCAGTCTGTTATATCTGGAGTACTTCTCCTGTCTTATCCGGTGTCCTGTGTGAATTTAAGTATGCTCCCTCTTTCTCTCTTTCTCTCTCCCTCTCTGAGGACCTGAGCCCTCAGGACCATGCCTCAGGACTACCTGGCATGATGACTCCTTGTTGTCCCCAGTCCACCTGGCCGTGCTGCTGCTCCAGTTTCAACTGTTCTGCCTGCGACTATGGAACCCTGACCTGTTTACCAGACGTGCTACCTGTCCCAAACCTGCTGTTTTCAACTCTCTAGAGACAGCAGGAGCGGTAGAGATTCTCTTAATGATCGGCTATGAAAAGCCAAATGACATTTACTCCTGAGGTGCTGACTTGCGGCCCCTCACTTTCTACTCCCCCCCCGAACCCACCCTTCACTTTCTACTCCCCCTGAACCCACCCCTCACTTTCTACTCTCCCCTCCTTCAGAGCCCACCCCTCACTTTCTACTCCCCCTGAACCCACCCCTCACTTTCTACTCCCCCTAAACCCACCCCTCACTTTCTACTCTCCCCTCCCTCAGAGCCCACCCCTCACATTCTACTCTCCCCTTCCCCAGAACCTACCCCTCACTTTCTACTCTCCCCTCCCTCAGAGCCCACCCCTCACATTCTACTCTCCCCTTCCCCAGAACCTACCCCTCACTTTCTACTCTCCCCTTCCCCAGAACCTACCCCTCACTTTCAACTCTCCCCTCCCTCAGAGCCCACCCCTCACATTCTACTCTCCCCTTCCCCAGAACCTACCCCTCACTTTCTACTCTCCCCTTCCCCAGAACCTACCCCTCACTTTCAACTCTCCCCTCCCTCAGAGCCCACCCCTCACATTCTACTCTCCCCTTCCCCAGAACCCACCCCTCACTTTCAACTCTCCACTCCCTTAGAGCCCACCCCTCACATTCTACTCTCCCCTTCCCCAGAACCTACCCCTCACTTTCTACTCTCCCCTCCCTCAGAGCCCACCCCTTACTGGATGGTAGCGTCTCCTTCACTCCTTAGCTAGCGTCGTTAGCCTGACCAGGCCCGGCTAATGCTCTGTCATTTCCTGGTTCCGGCAGCCGAGGCTGGGGACCAGAAGCTTTCGGACCCTGCCTGGAACGCCAGCTTGCCCACCCGCACTCTCCCTGGCTAGGCCCCGACCTGGCCAGCGCGGCTCGCCTGACCGCTGTTTTGACAAGTGCTTTAGACATAATAGCCCGAATGTCACTGGGAACCTCGCTAGCCTGCCAAAAATGCAAACTAAGCATAACAATAATTAGTCAGGAGAATAACGGGGAGAAAATGAGAGGCTGAAACGTTAAGCAGCAGCAGTGCTTGTGACCATTGTGGGGAGGCTTGGACGCTGGCCTGATTGACTGAGGTGAAAGTGAGACAGAAGGAGGGAGAGAGCCAGACTGGAATTTCAGGGGGGGGGACAGGACGCCACAGAGCTGTGCTGGAAATGGTGGGACTACGGGGACGGTTTGGGTTTCGCGTTCCAGACTCTGGAGCGCACTGCAGCCCGCAGAGCTCCGATAGAATCAGTGTCAGCGGGGTACTTCTCCTATAACCATTTAATGGTTTCATCGCCCGGGTCCCCAAGACTTTTTATAAGACAAATAAAGTTCTCTCTCTCGTTACCCACAGGTTATTTTTCCTTATAGATGATGCCTAAAAAAAGCCCCTTTAGAATAAAATGGGAAAGTTTTACATGTCCCTAAAATCTGAGGGTGGTTTTAATCTTCCAGAATTGGAATTGTATCGACTCTCCACCCAAGGCTTTTACTTGTGACCTATTGTTAAATGCACTAAGAGGAACAATGGGTACCTATTGAAGACGTGCATGCTCATCCACAAAATATTTTCAGATTTAGTTTGTTTTCTTTTCTAAAACATGTGTGGAGAAGAGTCAACACGGGTGTACAGGGGTACGTTGGAACGGCAAACATGTTCATTCACCGGATAACGACAAGCCCACTGAGGAACACACTCCATGACCCCATCTCCAACTGTCTAAATGAGTCCCCGACTCCTTTACAAAGCAGTGCGGCTGACCAGGAGATTGTACTCTCCAGGAGATTGTACTCTCCAAGAGATTGTACTCTCCTAGAGATTGTACTGACCAAGAGATTGTACTGACCAAGAGATTGTACTGACCAAGAGATTGTACTGACCAAGAGATTGTACTGACCAAGAGATTGTACTGACCAAGAGATTGTACTGACCAAGAGATTGTACTCTACAAGAGATTATACTCTACAAGAGATTGTACTCTACAAGAGATTGTACTGACCAAGAGATTGTACTCTACAAGAGATTGTATTCTACAAGAGATTGTACTGACCAAGAGATTGTACTGACCAAGAGATTGTACTGACCAAGAGATTGTACTCTACAAGAGATTGTACTGACCAAGAGATTGTACTGACCAATAGATTGTACTGACCAAGAGATTGTACTGACCAAGAGATTGTACTCTACAAGAGATTGTACTGACCAAGAGATTGTACTGACCAAGAGATTGTACTGACCAAGAGATTGTACTCTACAAGAGATTGTACTGACCAAGAGATTGTACTCTACAAGAGATTGTACTCTACAAGAGATTGTACTTTCCAAGAGATTGTACTGACCAAGAGATTGTACTCTACAAGAGATTGTACTGACCAAGAGATTGTACTTTCCAAGAGATTGTACTGACCAAGAGATTGTAATGACCAAGAGATTGTACTGACTTTGTACTGTACTGATTGTACTCTTCAAGACTCTTTGTCTCTGTGCAGAGGATTGGCTTGGAGTTGTTGGCTACAGTAAGCAATGACAGTCACTTTGTAGTAACGGGAACGATTGTGGTGTGGATTTATAATATTTTGATTGACATATCAAAGACAATTGACTACAGAAGTTAGTCTACTCCTCGTAATAATGGTATTTGCCGAGTCGTTTTTGTCACGTAATTAAATGTACATTGACATTGTTAAACATTTGCCATGGTGTTGAATCGTACCAAACAGGCAAAACGATATCATCAATCAAAGACAAACGCTCTATAAAATATACGACCACACACACGCATGAATGCATGGACACAAGCAAACACACACACAGACATGCATGAATGCATGGACACAAGCAAATACACAGACAAACATACAAACACACATACTCACGGAACAAATTCTGTAGTATTCTACTAATATTTATACTGAACAAAAATAGAAACACAACAAACTAAAATGTCATGATTTTACTGTGTCACAGTTCATATAAGGAAATCAGTCAATTTAAATAAATAAATTAGGCCCTAATCTATGGATTTCACATGACTGGGCAGGGACACAGCCATGGGTGGGCCTGGAAGGGCATAGGCCCACCCACTTGGGAGCCAGGCCCAACCAATCAGAATGAGTTTTTCCCCATAAAAGGGATTTATTAAAGTCATAAATTGTCCTCTGTATAATCAGCTGTCTGGGTGACTGGTCTCAGCCCGATGTGGAAGTCCTACCTGGCGTGGTCACAAGTGGGCTGCGGTTTTTAGCCTGGTTGGACGTAATGCCAAATTCTCGAAAACGATGTTGGAGGCGGCTTATGGTAGACAATTGAACATTCAATTCTCGGGCAACAGCTCTGGTGGACATTCCTCTAGTCAGCATGCCAATTGCATGCTCGCTCAAAACTTGAGACATCTGTGGCATTGTGTTTTAGAGTGGCTTTTTATTGTCCCCCGCACAAGTTGCAACTGTTTAATTAATTATCATGCTGTTTAATCACCTTTCTTGATATGCCACACCTGTCAGTTGGATGGATTATCAAAGGATAAATGCTCACTGACAGAGATGTAAACAAATTTGTGCCCAAAATCATATTTTTGTGCACATGGAACATTTCTGGGATCATCTATTCCAGGTGTAACGGTTTTCTAGGTGTGAAGGAGAGTCGGACCAAAACGCAGCGTGTAGATTGCGATCCATGTTTAATCAACAAACGTAAACACGAATTAACACAAACACTACAAAACGTAACGAAAACCAAAACAGCCTATACTTGTCAACTAACACAGCAACAGGACCAAAGACACTAAGGACAATCACCCACAAGACAACCAAAGAATATGGCTGCCTAAATATGGTTCCCAATCAGAGACAACGATAAACACCTGCCTCTGATTGAGAACCACTCCAGACAGCCATAGACTTTGCTAGATAACCCCACTAAGCTACAATCCCAATACCAACACTAAAACCCCAAGACAAAACACACCACTATACAAAAACCCCATGCCACACCCTGGCCTGACCCAATACATGAAGATAAACACAAAATACTTCGACCAGGGCGTGACACCAGCTTATGAAACATGGGAATTTACATGTTGTATTTATGTTTTTGTTCAGTGTCGTATGTAAAAAAAACAGTAGTGATGAGAAAAAACTAAAAACACTGAAAAGTGCAAAAATAATTGAGTAACCAAATAATGAATTGTTTGGAAATAAACCGAAAGACTGCCCAGCAAACTAAAATTGTCCTGGGAACGTTCCCAGAAAATGCATTAGGTTGCGGCAAATGTTCTCATAACACAAAAAACTGTCAAGTTACGCTGATGATTACACAATGTTTAAATAAAACATTTACCTGATTCCCAGTTACTCTCACATTTTTTTTGTGACAGTATGTTCCCCCAAAAAAATATTACTGGTACAGTACATTGTGTAATTACATTACCTGGAAACATTGGGGGAATGTTCTGTTGTGGTTGTAATAGATATGATGCATAACACGACATTTCATTTAAAAGATCTGGAAAAAAATGGTGTTATTAAAAAACATTGTTTTGGGATGATATCATCCTAATGTTAGTTTAGACCTTAAGTTGAATTTAATGGGAGTCTTAGCTAATGTTCTGGGATTTTAGCTCGTGTTCTGGAGTCTTAGCTAATGTTCCGGAATCTTAGCTAATGTTCTGGGATTTTAGCTCGTGTTCCGGAATCTTAGCTAATGTTCCGGAATCTTAGCTAATGTTCAGGAATTTTAGCAAAAAATCCAGGATTTTAGCTAATTGTCACGTTCTGACCTTTATTTCCTTTGTTTTGTCATTATTTAGTATGGTCAGGGTGTGAGTTGGGGTGGGCAGTCTATGTTTGTTTTTCTATGATTTGGGTATTTCTATGTTCCGGCCTAGTATGGTTCTCAATCAGAGGCAGGTGTCATTAGTTGTCTCTGATTGAGAATCATACTTAGGTAGCCTGGTTTTCACTGTGTTTGTGGGTGATTGTTCCTGTCTCTGTGTTTGCACCAGATAGGGCTGGTTTAGGTTTGCACGTTTCTTGTTTTGTTAGTCTGTTCATGTGTAGAGTCTTTATTAAAGAACCATGAATAGAAACCACGCTGCGTTTTGGTCCGCCTCTCCTTCAACTCAAGAAAACCGTTACACTAATGTTCTGGGAATGTTCCTGGTTGGAAAAAAATAACAGTGAGAAGTACAAAGAAATGAGTAACTAAACAATGATGTTCTGGAATAAACCAAAAGACTGCCAGGTCTTTGTATCCTCATGAATTATAATCTCTGCCTGGACTGTAACAATTTGCAATGTTATTTTCGGAACAAAGGCACCCACAAATACAGACACACAGATTTGGAGATTATCAGTTTAGATAGAAATGACATCTTCCAAATTGGACCAGTCTTGGAAAGCAGAGGGAAAGTGTGTTTGGCAGAGCTGTATAGTATTTGTAACACACACACACACATTATGCTGATGACTCCTAGCCTTTTGGGTATTACAGTGAAATACATGGGGATTCAGGATTCAGGGCCAGGGAAGATATTGCGGTTTCCCCCAGGCCAGGGAAGATATTGCGGTTTCCCCCAGGCCAGGGAAGATATTGCGCTTTCCCCCAGGCCAGGGAAGATATTGCGGTTTCCCCCAGGCCAGGGAAGATATTCCCTCAGGCCAGGGAAGATATTGCGGTGTCCCCCAGGCCAGGGAAGATATTGCGGTTTCCCCCAGGCCAGGGAAGATATTCCCCCAGGCCAGTGAAGATATTCCCCCAGGCCAGGGAAGATATTGCGGTTTCCCCCAGGCCATGGAAGATATTGAGGTTTCCCCCAGACCAGGGAAGATATTCCCCCAGGCCAGGGAAGATATTGAGGTTTCCCCCAGGCCAGGGAAGATATTCCCCCAGACCAGGGAAGATATTGAGGTTTCCCCCAGGCCAGGGAAGTATTGAGGTTTCCCCCAGGCCAGGGAAGATATTGAGGTTTCCCCCAGGCCAGGGAAGATATTCACCCAGGCCAGGGAAGATATTGAGGTTTCCCCCAGGCCAGGAAAGATATTCCCCCAGGCCAGGGAAGATATTGAGGTTTCCCCCAGGCCAGGGAAGATATAGAGGTTTCCCCCAGGCCAGGGAAGATATTCCCCCAGGCCAGGGAAGATATTGAGGTTTCCTCCAGGCCAGGGAAGGTATTGAGGTTTCCCCCAGGCCAGGGAAGCTATTGAGGTTTCCCCCAGGCCAGGGAAGATATTCCCCCAGGCCAGGGAAGATATTGAGGTTTCCCCCAGGCCAAGGAAGATATTGCAGTTTCCCCCAGGCCAGGGAAGATATTGAGGTTTCCCCCAGGCCAGGGAAGATATTCCCCCAGGCCAGGGAAGATATTCCCCCAGGCCAGGGAAGCTATTGAGGTTTCCCCCAGGCCAGGGAAGATATTGAGGTTTCCCCCAGACCAGGGAAGATATTCCCCCAGGCCAGGGAAGATATTGAGGTTTCCCCCAGGCCAGGGAAGATATTCCCCCAGGCCAGGGAAGATATTGAGGTTTCCCCCAGGCCAGGGAAGATATTCCCCCAGGCCAGGGAAGATATTCCCCCAGGCCAGGGAAGATATTGCGGTTTCCCCCAGGCCAGGGAAGATATTGAGGTTTCCCCCAGACCAGGGAAGATATTCCCCCAGGCCAGGGAAGATATTGAGGTTTCCCCCAGGCCAGGGAAGATATTCCCCCAGGCCAGGGAAGATATTGAGGTTTCCCCCAGGCCAGGGAAGATATTGAGGTTTCCCCCAGGCCAGGGAAGATATTGAGGTTTCCCCCAGACCAGGGAAGATATTGAGGTTTCCCCCAGGCCAGGGAAGATATTGAGGTTTCCCCCAGGCCAGGGAAGATATTGAGGTTTCCCCCAGGCCAGGGAAGATATTGAGGTTTCCCCCAGGCCAGGGAAGATATTCCCCCAGGCCAGGGAAGATATTGAGGTTTCCTCCAGGCCAGGGAAGGTATTGCAGTTTCCCCCAGGCCAGGGAAGATATTGAGGTTTCCCCCAGGCCAGGGAAGATATTCCCCCAGGCCAGGGAAGATATTGAGGTTTCCCCCAGGCCAGGGAAGATATTCCCCCAGGCCAGGGAAGATATTGAGGTTTCCTCCAGGCCAGGGAAGGTATTGCAGTTTCCCCCAGGCCAGGGAAGATATTGAGGTTTCCCCCAGGCCAGGGAAGATATTCCCCCAGGCCAGGGAAGATATTGAGGTTTCCCCCAGGCCAGGGAAGATACTGAGGTTTCCCCCAGGCCAGGGAAGATATTGAGGTTTCCCCCAGGCCAGGGATTTTACTACAGGGACGTCTATGAGTTATGGGGCAACCTGCTACTTGTTGTTGAAAAATATTAATTCTGTGAACATAATTGATCTTTTACACAAAATGATGATAAATACAGTCTCCTGAACAAGGTAGTTCAGATGTGATGTAAACAGAAATACTACAAGAAGCGTTGAAAACCTTTGAGTCAATGTTTTGCATGTGGTTTTTCCTGAAATTCACTGTCTTCGTTGATACACTACTTTAGCATGTAAAACAAAATGCAAGCAAACAAACAGTTTGAGAAAAACTATGAAACTTACAAACGTCATACGACATCATCTAAAGTGACTCTTTACCAAGAATCCAAACAGCAGTAATGGAAGGAAAATACGTTTTCACTCCCTGTGCATTTCTACACGTTTTATTCTATTAAAAAGTAGGATTAAAATTCATTATTATTTTTTTTTGTCAACGATCTACACAAAATACTCTGTAATGTCCAAAATGGAAAACAAATTCAAACATTGCTTAAAAATGTATGAAAAATTAAACAGGAATGTACATGGATTACATAAGTAATATAATAATAATATAATAATAATATAATAATAATAATATATGCCATTTAGCAGACGCTTTTATCCAAAGCGACTTACAGTCATGTGTGCATACATTCTACGTATGGGTGGTCCCGGGGATCGAACCCACTACCCTGGCGTTACAAGCGCCATGCTCTACCAACTGAGCTACAGAAGGACCCCCCCCCCCCACTCAATACATGTTACAAAAAACTGTAAGTCTCATTGGGTAAGTCTCTAAGAGCTTTACACACCTGGATTGTGCAATATTTCATACTTCATACGCTGTCAAGGCATTGGCGTTTACCGACGTCAAGGATACCCATACCATGATGCAGCCACCGCCATGATTGAAAAACAACGAGGCAGTTACTGAGTGAACTATTGTGTTGGATTTGCAGTTCGGCCAAAAAATATAAGGCTTTGCATTTGGGCCCAAAACTTTATTGCTTTACTGTTTACAGGATGCATGGTTTGGAAATTCTTTATTCTGGATATTTTTGTATTTTTTTTCACTCTGACATTTAGGTTAGTATTGTGGAGTAACCGCAATGTTGTTGATCCATCCTCATTCTCCCATCACAGCCATTGAACTTTCGAGCTGTTAAAAAACAAAACAACTGGAGTCGATGGCCACGCCCCTAATTAGCATAATTAAAAAGTCTGCATAAAAACCCATCAGTTTAAGCTGGAGGTATCTGCATTGGGGGCGACAGGGTAGCCTAGTGGTTAGAGTGTAGAGGTGGCAGGGTAGCCTAGTGGTTAGAGTGTAGAGGTGGCAGGGTAGCCTAGTGGTTAGAGTGTAGAGGAGGCAGCGTAGCCTAGTGGTTAGAGTGTAGAGGTGGCTGGGTAGCCTAGTGGTTAGAGTGTAGAGGTGGCAGGGTAGCCTAGTGGTTAGAGTGTAGAGATGGCAGGGTAGCCTAGTGGTTAGAGTGTAGAGGTGGCAGGGTAGCCTAGTGGTTAGAGTGTAGAGGTGGCAGGGTAGCCTAGTGGTTAGAGTGTAGAGGTGGCAGGGTAGCCTAGTGGTTAGTGTGTTGGACTAGTAACCGAAAGGTTGCAAGTTGCAAGTTCAAATCCCAGAGCTGACAAAGTACAAATCTGTTGTTCTGCCCCTGAACAGGCAGTTAACCCACTGTTCCTAGGATTTCATTGAAAATAAGAATTTGTTCTTAACTGACTTGCCTAGTTAAATAAAGGTGAAATTAATTAAACATTTAAATTGGATGAGTCCCAATCCACTCAATCCATGTTGCAGTTCCATCTGGGGTGGAAGACAGATTATAATATTTTCATTCTCTTCTCTTTACATCAATAGATATTTGCAAACTATGTTTTATTCCTGCGATTGCATTTTTTTAAATATTGTGACATGCTTGACTGGGCCTCTCTACTTTTCACTGACTGTCACAAATTCAACCATAAAACCTATTTGGTATTTTTTGCACTGCCCAAATTGCCGGTCCTTCTGACTGTGGTCAAATGCGATTTAAAGCATGATCCTCTGTGGCCAAGTCAGGCTTTCTCGTGTAGTTGCCTATTTTGAATTATGTTTTATTTATTTCTATATAGAAAGGAGTAAGATAATTAGGTATATAATTTGGGCAATTTAATTCAGTTTACTTTAGGTGAACTTCCTGGATGCACCGCTATGCTCCCTGGTCTTTGTAGTCAAAACCCATCTACCAATCAATGCCCTTCTTTTATGAGGCTTTCGAAATGCTCCCTGGTCTTTGTAGTCAAAACCCATCTACCAATCAATGCCCTTCTTTTATGAGGCTTTCGAAATGCTCCCTGGTCTTTGTAGTTGAATTTGTGCTTGAAATGCAATACTTGACTGGAGGGACCTGACAGATGTAGGTATGGGGGACAGAGGAAGGGGTAGTCATTAAAAATCATGTCAATCCCTGTTATTATGCACAGAGTGAGTCCATGTAATTTATTATGGGATTTGTTAAGCCACAGTTCACTCCTGAAGTAATTTAGGCCTAAACAAAGAATACTTAAGCAACAACTATATTTTAGTTATAAAATTATGCAATGACTATATTTAAGTTTTAATAATTTGTAAACATTTGTTGATCACTTTAACATTACACTTATGTTTAATGACAACAACAACAAAAAAATCACAAATAAATCTATTTCAAATCCCACTTAGTAAAGCAACAAAAACAAATGTAAAGGAGGGTGAATACGACTGATACCCTGTCCATTTACAATCGCATAACAACGTCCCAATAAACACGTTATGAAGGGTGAAAATCCAACCTCAACAGAAAGGATCGATCAACAAGGCCGGCAAGCCCACTTCACTCGTCCTCGAAGAACAGGAAGGAACGATCAAGAATCCCCGGCAAGCCCACTTCACTCGTCCTCGAAGAACAGGAAGGAACGATCAAGAATCCCCGGCAAGCCCACTTCACTCGTCCTCGAAGAACAGGAAGGAACGATCAAGAATCCCCGGCAAGCCCACTTCACTCGTCCTCGAAGAACAGGAAGGAACGATCAAGAATCCCCGGCAAGCCCACTTCACTCGTCCTCGAAGAACAGGAAGGAACGATCAAGAATCCCCGGCAAGCCCACTTCACTCGTCCTCGAAGAACAGGAAGGAACGATCAAGAATCCCCGGCAAGCCCACTTCACTCGTCCTTGAAGAACAGGAAGGAACGATCAAGAATCCCCGGCAAGCCCAACAAGAACAGGAAGGAACGATCAAGAATCCCCGGCAAGCCCACTTCACTCGTCCTCGAAGAACAGAAAGGAACGATCAAGAATCCCCGGCAAGCCCACTTCACTCGTCCTTGAAGAACAGGAAGGAACGATCAAGAATCCCCGGCAAGCCCACTTCACTCGTCCTTGAAGAACAGGAAGGAACGATCAAGAATCCCCGGCAAGCCCACTTCACTCGTCCTTGAAGAACAGGAAGGAACGATCAAGAATCCCCGGCAAGCCCACTTCACTCGTCCTTGAAGAACAGGAAGGAACGATCAAGAATCCCCGGCAAGCCCACTTCACTCGTCCTCGAAGAACAGAAAGGATCGATCAAGAATCCCCGGCAAGCCCACTTCACTCGTCCTTGAAGAACAGAAAGGATCGATCAAGAATCCCCGGCAAGCCCACTTCACTCGTCCTCGAAGAACAGAAAGGATCGATCAAGAATCCCCGGCAAGCCCACTTCACTCGTCCTCGAAGAACAGGAAGGAACGATCAAGAATCCCCGGCAAGCCCACTTCACTCGTCCTTGAAGAACAGGAAGGAACGATCAAGAATCCCCGGCAAGCCCACTTCACTCGTCCTCGAAGAACAGAAAGGATCGATCAAGAATCCCTGGCAAGCCCACTTCACTCGTCCTTGAAGAACAGAAAGGATCGATCAAGAATCCCCGGCAAGCCCACTTCACTCGTCCTTGAAGAACAGGAAGGAACGATCAAGAAGGACCGGCAAGCCCACTTCACTCGTCCTCGAAGAACAGGAAGGAACGATCAAGAAGGACCGGCAAGCCCACTTCACTCGTCCTCGAAGAACAGGAAGGAACGATCAAGAAGGACCGGCAAGCCCACTCACTCGTCCTCGAAGAACAACAGGAAGGAAGGAACCAAAACAGTGTTCAATAGGACTCCAAGTCCCTCGGGTCATTTCGGGTCATTTCGGACTAGATGATCATGTCTTTGGGACACATACACCCCCCCCCCGTCATGTGACTTCCTGAAATGGGAACCACATGAGAATGGCATTGGTGCTCTCCTGAGGATTGTTGGACATTAAGGGGTCGCCCTGCACTTCCATTATAGGAACAAAAAATAAGCTGATTTATTGTCATGAGTCTTGTCCTCGAGGGAGAACTGAGCGATTTCCCCTTAGATTTGTCATCTGGCTATACTGTAAAAAATATATGAAAACCAAAATGAGTTTAAGGTTAGGGTTAGGCATAAAGGTTAGCAGTGTGGTTTAAAATCAGAATGGTGTGACTTTGTGGCTGGGCCAGCTTGTGACCACTCTCTACAGAGCTGCCTCCAGAACAACAGTCATGAGGGGGAAAAATAAGGATAAGGATAACATAAGGAATTCACACCCCATGACTGTGTTACAGCCTGAATTTTAAAGAGATGTTGTTTTCACTGGCCTACATACAATACCCCATAATGTCATAATCTACTTATGTTTTTAGAAGTGTTTACAAATTAATTTTAAAAAATTAAAAGCTGAAATGTCTTGAGTCAATAAGTATTCAACCCCTTTGTTATGTCAAAAAATAAGTTAATGAGTAAAAAAAAGTTGCATGGACTCACTCTTTGTGCAATAATAGTGTTTATCATGATGTTTGAATGACTACCTCATCTCTCTACCCCACACATACAATTATCTGTAAGGTCCCTCAGTCCAGCAGTCAATTTCAAATACAGATTCAACCACAAAGACCAGGGAGGTTTTCCAATGCCTCACAAAGAAGGGCACCTATTGGTAGATGGGTACACATTAAATAAAAAGCAGACATTGAATACCCCTTTGAGCAGGGTGAAGTTATTAATTACACTTTGGATGGTGCATCAATGCACTAGTACAAGCGTCTTTCCCCACTCAGTTCCCAGAGAAGAAGGAAACTGCTCAGGGATTTCACCATGAGGTCAAAACAGTTACAGAGTTTAATGGCGGTGATGGGAGAAAACTGAGGCTAGTTCAACAACATTGTAGTTACTTCCCAATACTAACCTAAATTGGCAGAGTGAAAAGAAGTAAGTTTGTACAGAATAAAAAATATTCCAAAAACACACGTTCTGTTTGCAATAAGGCACTGAAGTAATACTGCTTTAAAATGTTGCAAAGTAATTAACTTTATGTCCTGAATACAAATTGTTATGTTATGTTTGGGGCAAATCTAACATGACACATCACTGAGTACCACTCTTCATATTTACAAGCATGGTGGTGGCTACATCATGGTATGGGTATGCTTGTCATAGGGAGTTGTTTAGGATAAAAAATGTTTTTAAAAAACGGAATAGATCTAAGCACAGGTCAAATCCAGGAGGAAAACCTGGTTCAATCTGCTTCCCAACAGACACTGGAAGATGAGTTCACCTTTTCAACAGGACAATAACCTAAAACACAAGGCTAAATCTACACTGGACTTGCCTACCAAGAAGACAGTGAATGTTGCTGAGTGGCCTCGTTACAGTTTGGACTTAAATCAGATTGAAAATGTATAGTGAGACTTGAACATGGATGTGTAGCAATGATCAAGAACCACCTTGACAGAGCTTGAAGAATAAAAAATGTAAACGTACAAATAGTGTACTCTCCGGGTGTGGAAAGCCCTTACGACTTACCTAGAAAGACTCCCAGCTGCAATTGTTTCCAAAGGTGATTCTAACATGTATTGGCTCAGGGGTGTGAATATTTATGTAAATGAGATATTTCTGTATTTCATTTTCAATACATTTGCACACATTTCTAAAAACATGTTTTCACTTTGTCATTATGGGGTATTGTGTGTAAATGGGTTAAAATATATATATATTTAATACATTTTGAATTCAGGCTGTAACACAAAACAATTTAGAATTTTTATTTAACCTTTATTTGACTAGGCAAGTCAGTTAAGAACAAAATTCTTATTTTCAATGATGGCCAAGGAAGAGTGGGTTAACTGCAACACGACAGATTTGTACCTTGTCAGCTTGGGGATTTGAACGTGCAACCTTTCGGTAACTAGTCCAACACTCTAACCACTAGGCTACCCTGCTGAAACACAATCAAGGGGTATGAATACTTTCTGAAGGCACTGTAGTTAGTTCCAAAAATAAATAGAATAGAATGTGTTGTAAAGGGAACTGGAGGTAACTGTGACATCATCGTAGGGAGCGTGGGGATATCAGAAATCTATTGATGTCAGGGACTGGAGTCTTTCAGTCTTTTTAATGCAGACGTTTTATCCAAATGTGGCACATGGTCATAGTGCAGTGAGACTGACATCACTCATATTTGGCTCCAGTTTGTTTTATGTTTACAACAACAAACACACATCGTATCTGCAAATCAACTCCAGAATTGTAGTCTGCGTTCCAAACTATTCTTTTTTTTAAAATTCACAATAAGACCACACAAGACAGATTTTTTGTTATTTGTGCATATCAAACTGAGGACTGTGAATGATGGTTGGATTTACAGTGTCAGAATTTCTCTATTTATTTTATAGCATGGGAACAGGCAGCTGAACGTTAGACAGTAACACACAAACACACACAGGAACACACACACACACTCTTCACAGCAATCAATCAGCATGGTGTCTGCTTCAGCTCTTAGGCCTGAACACCCAGACCCCTTCACTACAAAGAGAAACAAATGCAAAGACCCTCACACACACACACACACACACACACAAACACATCACTCCCACACACATGCCGTACGTCTGGTCCAGAGGTCTCTAACTCCAACACATATCTAATGTTTGCCTGCCGCTGATACAGAGACTCCACAGACGCCTCGGTGTCCTTTTCTCATCACAGCGTATTTTACAGACCTTCTGATTTATGAGACTAGAGGGTGCAGCCAAATACCGGCCCTCATTTCCCACCATCCCTCTCTTTCTTGTGTTCCCTCTCCCTGGCAAACTGTGCAGGCCCAGACTCTTCCCCCTCAGCCCCGGAGACAGACATTTTACAGCCCAGGCGATGACACGCGGTTAGCTCGTCAGGGGTGACAGGTCGCTCCAAAATGCCTCGTCCGTCCAGCGTTCAATCCCTCTGTGAAAGTAATGTGATTTACTGTGTGTCCCCCTTGTAGGGGTTGGACTTGTGGTGGAAGTTAAAAAAGCTGTCCTGACGTTAGGTATTCAGGGTCTATCTGTGAAGGCCACTCCCAGCCAAGATGCTCTCAACTGGGGTAAGAAGAAGGAGAGGCACCCCGGTCCATGGCTTAGCAGTGCGTCTGTATGGCTCAGTCGGTAGAGCACGGCCATCGCCGAGAATTGTGGGTTTGACTCCCGCTGGGGTCACCCGTATGCATGCACGACTGAAAGTTGGATTTTGATAAAAGCGTCTGTTCAATGGCTTTTTTCCTCTTCTTCTTCTGTGATGAGGGGAGGCAGAGAGAAATTATTATGGGTCCATGAATAAAGCCCTGAGGAGTTCCACTACACTAAAATATTTGAAGTTAATCCAGACTTATCTTGTCCCTAGTGCATTATGCATGTACATATGTTGTAGTGTTGTAGTATTGTAGTGTATGTACATACACTACAACACTACAACACTACAACACTACATACACTACAACACTACAACACTACAACACTACAACACTACATACACTACATACATTACAACACTACAACACTACAACACTACAACACTACAACACTACATACACTACAACACTACAACACTACATACACTACAACACTACAACACTACAACTACAACACTACAACACTACAACACTACAACACTACATACACTACAACACTACATACACTACAACACTACAACACTACAACACTACATACACTACAACACTACAACACTACATACACTACAACACTACATACACTACAACACTACAACACTACAACACTACATACACTACAACACAGACACAGTGTGCACCCTTGCACACACAGACAAACGCACACACACGAACACACACAGAGACACACAGAAACACAGAAAGACACAGACACAAACATAAAGATATTATCTGTGTAACACCTCTGGGGTGGAACCATCTCTGGGGTGGAACCATCTCCTGGGTGGAACCATCTCTGGGGTGGAACCATCTCCTGGGTGGAACCATCTCTAGGGTGGAACCATCTCCTGGGTGGAACCATCTCTGGGGTGTAACCATCTCTTGGGTGGAACCATCTCCTGGGTGGAACCATCTCTGGGGTGGAAACATCTCTGGGGTGGAACCATCTCCTGGGTGGAAATATCTCCTGGGTGGAACCATCTCCTGGGTGGAACCATCTCTTGGGTGGAACCATCTCTGGGGTGGAAACATCTCCTGGGTGGAACCATCTCCTGGGTGGAACCATCTATGGGGTGGAACCATCTCCTGGGTGGAACCATCTCTGGGGTGGAAACATCTCCTGGGTGGAACCATCTCTGGGGTGGAACCATCTCTGGGGTGGAACCATCTCCTGGGTGGAACCATCTCCTGGGTGGAACCATCTCTGGGGTGGAACCATCTCCTGGGTGGAACCATCTCCTGGGCTGGAACCATCTCTGGGGTGGAACCATCTCTGGGGTGGAACCATCTCTTGGGTGGAACCATCTCTGGGGTGGAAACATCTCCTGGGTGGAACCATCTCCTGGGTGGAAACATCTATTGGGTGGAAACATCTCCTGGGTGGAAACATCTATTGGGTGGAACCATCTCCTGGGTGGAACCATATCTGGGGTGGAACCATCTCTGGGTGGAACCATCTCCTGGGTGGAACCATCTCCTGGGTGGAACCATCTCCTGGGGTGTAACCATCTCTGGGGTGGAACCATCTCCTGGGTGGAACCATCTCTGGGTGGAACCATCTCCTGGGGTGGAACCATCTCCTGGGTGGAACCATCTCTTGGGTGGAACCATCTCTGGGGTGGAACCATCTCCTGGGTGGAACCATCTCTGGGTGGAACCATCTCCTGGGGTGGAACCAACTCCTGGGTGGAACCATCTCTTGGGTGGAACCATCTCTGGGGTGGAACCATCTCCTGGGTGGAACCATCTCATTTTGCAGTTTGGAATGGTCCGCTATCAAGGCTGAGGGGAACCAATAACAAAGGTCTTAACTCTATATTTGTCAAAAAAAGACGAAGACCCAAATGTCACCTCCATTTTTACCATTCAAAGGCTGACGGAAGATTTGCAGAATTATAGAGCTTACGCAAAATAAAATAAATAAAAAGCTTACACTTTGAATAAAAAGTATGTTTCATTCAAACAGAAGGCTTTTTAAGAGAAAAACAATAAGTGGAATGTTGGCAAAAGCCTTGGGCAGGCTTAGCTGCTAAAACCCTCTTTTTCTAATTTCAATGTTTTATTGTTTGAGTAAAAGCTATTTTACCCCCTCCACCCCCAACCCCCTCCACCCCAAACCCCCTCCACCCCCCACCGCCCCTCCACCCCAAACCCCTCCACCCCCAACCCCCTCCACCCCAAACCCCCTCCACCCCAAACCCCTCCACCCCCACCGCCCCCTCCACCCCAAACCCCTCCACCCCCCACCGCCCCTCCACCCCAAACCCCCTCCACCCCCCCCACCGCCCCTCCACCCCAAACCCCCTCCACCCCCCACCGCCCCCTCCACCCCAAACCCCCTCCACCCCAAACCCCCTCCACCCCCCACCGTCCACCCCAAACCCCCCTCCACCCCAAACCCCCTCCACCCCAAACCCCCTCCACCCCCAACCCCCTCCACCCCAAACCCCCTCCACCCCAAACCCCCTCCACCCCAAACCCCTCTCCACCCCAAACCCCCTCCACCCCAAACCCCCTCCACCCCAAACCCCCTCCACCCCAAACCCCCTCCACCCCCAACCCCCTCCACCCCAAACCCCCTCCACCCCAAACCCCCTCCACCCCAAACCCCCTCCACCCCCAACCCCCTCCACCCCAAACCCCCTCCACCCCAAACCCCCTCCACCCCAAACCCCCTCCACCCCCAACCCCCTCCACCCCAAACCCCCTCCACCCCAAACCCCCTCCACCCCAAACCCCTCCACCCCCAACCCCTCTCCACCCCAAACCCCTCCACCCCCAACCCCTCTCCACCCCAAACCCCCTCCACCCCAAAAGACCCCAAACCCCCTCCACCCCAAACCCCCTCCACCCCAAACCCCCTCCACCCCCTCCACCCCAAACCCCCTCCACCCCAAACCCCTCCACCCCAAACCCCTCCACCCCAAACCCCTCCACCCCAAACCCCCTCCACCCCAAACCCCCTCCACCCCCAACCCCCTCCACCCCAAACCCCCTCCACCCCAAACCCCCTCCACCCCAAACCCCCCTCCACCCCCAACCCCCTCCACCCCAAACCCCCTCCACCCCCAACCCCCTCCACCCCAAACCCCCTCCACCCCAAACCCCCTCCACCCCCAACCCCCTCCACCCCAAACCCCCTCCACCCCCAACCCCCTCCACCCCAAACCCCCTCCACCCCAAACCCCCTCCACCCCAAACCCCCTCCACCCCAAACCCCCTCCACCCCAAACCCCCTCCACCCCCTCCACCCCAAACCCCCTCCACCCCAAACCCCCTCCACCCCAAACCCCCTCCACCCCAAACCCCCTCCACCCCCTCCACCCCAAACCCCCGTCCACCCCAAACCCCCTCCACCCCAAACCCCCTCCACCCCAAACCCCCTCCACCCCAAACCCCCTCCACCCCCTCCACCCCAAACCCCCTCCACCCCAAACCCCCTCCACCCCCAACCCCCTCCACCCCAAACCCCCTCCACCCCCAACCCCCTCCACCACAAACCCCCTCCACCCCAAACCCCCTCCACCCCAAACCCCCTCCACCCCCAACCCCCTCCACCCCAAACCCCCTCCACCCCAAACCCCCTCCACCCCCAACCCCCTCCACCCCAAACCCCCTCCACCCCAAACCCCCTCCACCCCAAATCCCCTCCACCCCAAACCCCCTCCACCCCCAACCCCCTCCACCCCAAACCCCCTCCACCCCAAACCCCCTCCACCCCAAACCCCCTCCACCCCCAACCCCCTCCACCCCAAACCCCCTCCACCCCAAACCCCCTCCACCCCAAACCCCCTCCACCCCAAACCCCCCCCCCCCAAACCCCCTCCACCCCCTCCACCCCCTCCACCCCCAACCCCCCTCCACCCCCGCTCTCTTTTCATTTTAAGACGTTTTTACTTCTGATGGATCTCATTTGTCAAAGGACAAGAGACAAACACACTTTTGGCTGTGTTAGTCGTGGACGAAGAAATAGTCTTTTCTTTTTCTCTCCCTTCTGGATCACTGTTATTTGTCCTTTGTCTACTTAATGATTCGTAATCCCCTCCTCTGATTCCAACTCCTGAAGTCCCGGTTCCCTTTGGCAGGAGAAAACAGGCATCTGTCCAAAACATCAGCCCATCCATCTGATCTGACCACCCCCCCCCCTTCACCACTTCACTTCACACACACACACACACACACACACACACACACACACACACACACACACACACACACACACACACACACACACACACACACACACACACACACACACACACACACACACACACACACACACACACACTCATTAGGGATACTGTAATGATCTTGGCCTGACTGTCTGGTTCAATGTGGGACATCCCACATCTGACAGTCTATGAAAGTTCCAATAAATCACAGGCACAAAGGCTCAAGTGTTCTTACGCTCCTCCACGTATGAAAAGCATCGCCACGTTGCCTCTCCAATTCTCTCTCTCGCTCTCTCTCTCTGTCTCTCTGTCTTTCTCTCTCTCTCTCTCTGTCTCTCTCTGTCTCTCTGTCTTTCTCTCTCTCTCTCTCTCTCTCACTCTCTCTATCCCTCACTCTCTGTCCCACCCTTCCCCTCTATGTATCCCTCCCTCTCTCTATCCCTCACTCTTCCCCACCCTCCCTCTATGTATCACTCCCTCTATGTATCCCTCCCTCTCCCCCACCCTCCCTCTCTCTATCCCTCCTTCACTCTGCCCAACCACCCTCCCACCCTCCCTCTCTCTATCCCTCCTTCACTCTGCCCACCCTCCCACCCTCCCCCTCCCCTCTCTCTCTCTGTCTCTCTCTCTCTCTCTCTCTCTCTCTCTCTCTCTCTCTCTCTCTCTCTCTCTCTCTCTCTCACTCTCTTTATCCCTCACTCTTCCTCACCCTCCCTCCCTCTATCCCTCCCCTCTATGTATCTCTCCCTCTCTCTATCCCTCCCTCTCTCTATCCCTCTCTATCCCTCCCTCCCAACTCTCTTTCTCACTCTCTCTCTATCCCTCCCTCCCTCCCTGTCTCTTTCTGCCCCAGTGTCCGGTCTGGAGAGCTTCACTCTGTCATCACTCTCTCCCTCCTGACAGAAAGTCAAACAACACATCTAACTCATCCAGGAGTCAGCAACTTTACAAAGTTCACCAGGGGGGAATTCCAACATCAAGCTTTTCTGGTGATTTTATTTATTTATTTATTATTCATCAGGCTTTCAAAGACGTGTTAACTAAACAGTCCTCAACCACTCTGTAGCCTGTGTACCAGAAGAAGAGGTGGAGGGTTCTCTTACATTCTGAGAGATCTAATCATGTTCAAGGCCATGTTTGGGAACTGAGAATTGCTCCGAGAGCAAGTTTGAAAAGGTCGGGTGATGTTAACATGCCATGCTCTCTCAGAAACACTGGCAGGTGATCTCTGTGCTTAATTTATGAATCTATTTGTGTGGAAACAGTGAGTAGGTGAACACAGGAGGCCAGAGAGAGAGAGAGAGAGAGAGAGAGAGAGAGAGAGAGAGAGAGAGAGAGAGAGAGAGAGAGAGAGAGAGAGAGAGAGAGAGAGAGATTCCTAAATATTCATTGTAATTTCTGAGACTCAAGTGCATTAGACTTTCATGATATGGGAGTGCTCTGTGGTTCAGAGAATTGAACTATGAATCATGGCACACATTGTTATCCATATAAAATACATATCTTATTTGTCACCTGCACTGAATACAACATCGGGTAGACCGTGAAATTCTTGCTTAGGAACGCATAGTAAAACATAGTAACACCGGATCAATGTGGATCGATATAGTACCAGATCAATGTGGAGCTATATACAGGAAGTACCAGTACCAGATCAATGTGGAGCTATATGCAGGGAGTACCAGTACCAGATCACTGTGAAGCTATTTACAGGAAGTACCAGATCAATGTGGAGCTATATACAGGAAGTACCAGATCAAATGGAGCTATATACAGGAAGTACCAGATCAATGTGGAGCTATATACAGGAAGTACCAGATCAATGTGGAGCAATATACAGGGAGTACCAGATCAATGTGGAGCTATATACAGGAAGTACCAGATCAATGTGGAGCTATATACAGGGAGTACCAGATCACTATGGAGCTATATACAGGAAGTACCAGATCAATGTGGAGCTATATACAGGAAGTACCAGATCAATGTGGAGCTATATACAGGGAGTACCAGATCCATGTGGAGCTATATACAGGAAGTACCAGTACCAGATCAATGTGGAGCTATATACAGGAAGTACCAGATCAATGTGGAGCTATATACAGGAAGTACCAGATCAATGTGGAGCTATATACAGGAAGTACCAGATCAATGTGGAGCTATATACAGGGAGTACCAGTACCAGATCAATGTGGAGCTATATACAGGAAGTACCAGATCAATGTGGAGCTATATACAGGGAGTACCAGATCAATGTGGAGCTATATACAGGGAGTACCAGTACCAGATCAATGTGAAGCTATTTACAGGGAGTACCAGTACCAGATCAATGTGGAGCTATATACAGGGAGTACCAGATCAATGTGAAGCTATTTACAGGGAGTACCAGTACCAGATCAATGTGGAGCTCTATACAGGGAGTACCAGATCCATGTGGAGCTATATACAGGAAGTACCAGTACCAGATCAATGTGGAGCTATATACAGGAAGTACCAGATCAATGTGGAGCTATATACAGGAAGTACCAGATCAATGTGGAGCTATATACAGGGAGTACCAGATCACTATGGAGCTATAGACAGGAAGTACCAGATCACTATGGAGCTATATACAGGAAGTACCAGATCACTATGGAGCTATATACAGGGAGTACCAGATCACTATGGAGCTATATACAGGGAGTACCAGATCACTATGGAGCTATAGACAGGAAATAGACAGGATAGATAATAATAAGAATGAAATCCAAATGAAATAGAGTGAGGCCTACATGTACCTGAAAAGGACAATTGTTTTAGCAAAGCGTTAGTTCTAATTATACGTTTTAAAGATATCTCTCAAATAAACGATTGAAACTAGTGTTTTATCTGGGGTGGAAAACCCTGATGTTTTATAACTTGAAGGTGTGGACTTCCATCCATTCCCCAGCTACCGCTTTGCAACGGATGGCTACGTGCAACGCTACCTGAGATCTAGAAGAACTCTAAACTCATCCTGAATTTATTTCACAGTTCCATACGTTCCGTCTGAATCCGGCATCCTAGAAGTCATTTTGTGCTGACCTCTAAATGAGGGACGTTGTACAAAACAAATTCATCAGCTATTGGATCGTCTCGAAATCAAATCAGATTATCAACGTCAATGACGTGATTAAAGATTTGTGTAGGTCGTCTCTGGCTCAACCCAACGGTTTCTGGGACCAATCGGAATGGCCAGAATGTGTTCGCATTCTACAAGACGTCGGGGGAGGAATGCAAATCAGGAACTCATGATGGAGAAGAAACGCTAGCGGGCGTGGCTTTTATGCCGGGGTGATGTGGATGGGTAGTCAGGCTTAGAACTGCCGCCCAAGATCCAGAAGGTCAGGTGCCTCAGGGATATTTCTCGATGATGCTTCTGGTAAGGGTTGTGGGTTCGTGCTCCAATGGGTGGGGGGTGGGGTTCGGGTCTGTCACATCTGGTACATACACTTTCTTTCTTATGGGGAACTTGCAGACACTGAGATGTGATAGGGACTGCACAAAACAGAGAATGTATTCCGCTTTATAAATCTGCCTGCCACTACCTGATTAATTTAGACAGTCTGTCGTGGTCGTACGATGAGATTGTGGAACGTGGAAAAAAACAGTCAAAAAAAAAAAAAGCTCTAGTCTCCCCCTGAGGATCTGTGATCTAGTGAATCCAGAGCAGTCCAATCGATTAGCGACGACTCACTAAACTCCTTGATAACGACGGATCTTAAAAGCCTGCCTGCTGCAACAGATAGAGCGCCAGCTGTGACACATTTTCTCTAACGTGCAGAGTGAAGGTGACATGAAAGTTATGGCTGTGTCTAATTGGAGTTCAGTTTGTAATGAATTCACGTTGACTTAGCTCTCAGTAAGCATGCTGGTTAGATGGGAGGTTTGGGATGCTGAAGTTCCAGATTGAAGACTGTACACTGGGAAGCTATAGGGAGACGCTAGGCTACATCACCTGATTAGAGCTATAGGGAGACGCTAGGCTACATCAACTGATTAGAGCTATAGGGAGATGCTAGGCTACATCAACTGATTAGAGCTATAGGGAGACGCTAGGCTACATCAACTGATTAGAGCTATAGGAGACGCAAGGCTACATTAACTGGTTACCACTATAGGGAGACGCTATGCTACATCAACTGATTAGAGCTATGGGGAGACGCTAGGCTACATCACCTGATTAGAGATATAGGGAGACGCTAGGCTACATCACCTGATTAGAGCTATAGGGAGACGCTAGGCTACATCACCTGATTAGAGCTATAGGGAGAAGCTAGGCTACATCAACTGGTTAGAGTTATAGGGAGACGCTAGGCTACATCAACTGATTAGAGCTATAGGGAGACGCTAGGCTACATCACCTGATTAGAGCTATAGGGAGACGCTAGGCTACATCAACTGGTTACAGCTATAGGGAGATGCTAGGCTACATCAACTGATTAGAGCTATAGGGAGACGCTAGGCTACATCAACTGATTAGAGCTATAGGAGACGCAAGGCTACATTAACTGATTACCGCTATAGGGAGACACTAAGCTACATCAACTGATTAGAGCTATAGGAGACGCAAGGCTACATTAACTGATTACCGCTATAGGGAGACACTAAGCTATATCAACTGTCTGCTAGTTGAGGTCCTCTTTCCTCATTTACTTCCCTTTCAGTTGCAAAGAACGTCCTCTTGTAGTGTCATCAACAATGTCGCTCTTGCTGCAGGTCATTCCCTGACCCACCTCTACGCAGACGACACCATTCTGTATACATCTGGCCCTTCTTTGGACATTGTGTTAACTAACCTCCAGATGAGCTTCAATGCCATTCAACAATCCTTCAGTGGCCTCGAACTGCTCTTAAACGCTAGTAAAACCAAATGCATGCTTTTCACCCGATCGCTGCCCGCACCCACCCACCCGACTAGCATCACTACTCTGGACGGTTCTGACCTAGAATATGTGGACAAATGCTGGCTAGACTGTAAACTCTCCTTCCAGACTCATATTAAACATCTCCAATCCAAAATTAAATCTAGAATCGGCTTTCTATTTCGCAACAAAGCCTCCTAGCCTCCTTCACTCAAGCCGCCAAACAAACCCTCGTAAAACTGACTATCCTACCGATCCTCGACTTCGGTGATGTCATTTACAAAATAACTTCCAACACTCTACTCAGCAAACTGGATGGAGTCTATCACAGTGCCATCCGTTTTGTTACCAAAGCACCTTATACCACCCACCACTGTGACCTGTATGCTCTAGTCGGCTGACCCTCGCTACATATTCGTCGCCAGACCCACTGGCTCCAGGTCATCTATAAGTCTATGCTAGATAAAGCTCCGCCTTATCTCAGCACACTGGTCACGATAACAACACCCACACGTAGCACTCGCTCCAGCAGGTATATCTTACTGGTCATCCCCAAAGCCAACACCTCTTTTGGCCGCCTTTCCTTCCAGTTCTCTGCTGCCAATGACTGGAACGAATTGCAAAAATCGCTGAAGCTGGAGACTTATTTCCCTCACTAACTTTAAACATCAGCTATCTGAGCAGCTAACTGATCGCTGCAGGTGTACATAGTCCATCTGTAAATATCCCACCCAATCTACCTCATCCCCATATTGTTTTAATTTACTTTTCTGCTCTTTTGCACACCAGTATTTCTACTTGCACATCGTCATCTGCTCATCTATCACTTCAGTGTTCATTTGCTAAATTGTCATTACTTCGCTACTATGGCCTATTTATTGCCTACCTCCTCACACCATGTGCACACTGTATATAGACTATCTTTTTTTTCTATTGTGTTATTGACTGTACACTTGTTTATTCCATGTGTAACTCTGTGTCGTTGTATGTGTCAAACTGCTTTGCTTTATCTTGACCAGGTTGCAGTTGTAAAGGAGAACTTGTTTTGAACTAGCCTACCTGGTTAAATAAAGGGTTAGGGTTATATATATAAATACCTGGTTAAATAAAGGGTTAGGGTTATATATATATAAATACCTGGTTAAATAAAGGGTTAGGGTTATATATATAAATACCTGGTTAAATAAAGGGTTATATATATAAATACCTGGTTAAATAAAGGGTTATATATATAAATACCTGGTTAAATAAAGGGTTATATATATAAATACCTGGTTAAATAAAGGGTTATATATATAAATACCTGGTTAAATAAAGGGTTATATATATAAATACCTGGTTAAATAAAGGGTTATATATATAAATACCTGGTTAAATAAAGGGTTATATATATAAATACCTGGTTAAATAAAGGGTTATATATATAAATACCTGGTTAAATAAAGGGTTAGGGTTATATATATACATACCTGGTTAAATAAAGGGTTATATATATAAATACCTGGTTAAATAAAGGGTTATATATATAAATACCTGGTTAAATAAAGGGTTATATATATAAATACCTGGTTAAATAAAGGGTTATATATATAAATACCTGGTTAAATAAAGGGTTATATATATAAATACCTGGTTAAATAAAGGGTTATATATATATAAATACCTGGTTAAATAAAGGGTTATATATATAAATACCTGGTTAAATAAAGGGTTAGGGTTATATATATAAATACCTGGTTAAATAAAGGGTTATATATATAAATACCTGGTTAAATAAAGGGTTATATATATAAATACCTGGTTAAATAAAGGGTTATATATATAAATACCTGGTTAAATAAAGGGTTATATATATACATACCTGGTTAAATAAAGGGTTATATATATAAATACCTGGTTAAATAAAGGGTTATATATATAAATACCTGGTTAAATAAAGGGTTATATATATAAATACCTGGTTAAATAAAGGGTTATATATATAAATACCTGGTTAAATAAAGGGGAAATATATAAAATACATCTAAACAATTGTGCATTTTTTTGTGTTGAGCAAACAACTGATTCAGTTGACATATTTCTTACATTCTTTCTTTTCTCAAGAGCAGTGAATAGTTATTTTATCCATTAGTATTTGCTGTATCATTCAAGGCTGATTTGTCATGGTGATACATGCATATTCAAATGGAATGTTGTGTCTTTATACCTTTCGTTTTTTGCCTATCAATTTAATTATTTATATTGACTCTCAATTGTAATTCTGTTCTCTATCCACAGAGTTAGTCCACTGTGCCTTCAGGAGGGAGAGCCCCATGTTGTTTTATACATACAAAGCTGTTCGTTGTAGTCTATTCAAGCAGACCCCATTTCAAAGAAAACAAGCACTCGTTAAGATCAGGTGTGGCCAATTAGTGGGTTTAGCCAACACACCTGAACACACTTAACATGATAGGGGATAGAGAGAGTTTTGTTGATGCTGAGAATGGAATGTACAATGCCTTATCCAGACTTGACATTCTCCACATTTTGTTACGTTACAGCCTTATTCTAAAATGTATTACATTGTTTATTTTCTTCATCAATCTACACTCAATAACCCATAACGACAAAGCAAAAACAGGTTTTTAGAATGTTTGCTAATTTATAGATTTTTTTTTTTAAACGTGCTTTGTTGAAGCACCTTTGGTAGCGACTACAGAATCAAGTCAAAAATCAAATCAAATCAAATTATATTTGTTCACATACACATGGTTAGCAGATGTTAGTGCGAGTGTAGCGAAATGCTTGTCATTTTCGCTATAACGCTACAAGATTGGCACTCCTGGACTTGTGATCCATTCTTCTCTGCAGATCCTCTCAAGCTCTATCAGGATGGGGAGTGTCGCTGCACAGCTATTTTCAGGTCTCTTCCGAGCTGTCCGTTCGTGTTCAAGTCCGGGCTCTGGCTGGGTCCCTTCCCCAGATCTGTGCCTTGACACAATCCTGTCTCAGCGCTCTAAGTCCAATTCCTTTGAATTGTGGGACCTTATTTAGACAGGTGTGGGGGGGGAGGTCATCAATGGACAAAAATTGACATTAGACAAAATAAATCAAAAGGTTTTGAAGTGTCTGCTCTAATAACTCAGGAAATATTTTTGTTATTTATTTACACATATTTAACCCCTTTTTGCTTTTTGGTACAAAACTACCTTCCATTGATAAAAAAAATAAACTGTAAAGGTTACCTTCATTACGAGTCCAGTGACACGTGTGGGAATCGTAGAGCAAAAATGGAAACCACCATCGTGTTTGATAATAGTCTCTCCTTTACAAAGAGTGGTCATACCGTTTGGACGCTGCAGACGTTCACGACAGAACAACGGAATGTCTCATATGGCCTGAAGAAACGCAGCTCTAGCTCGGCCATCTTTCACCGCAGATGTGAAACGTGCGATTGTCAGATGCGGTGGATTGGTATACGTCCAATGCTAACAACAGATATCTCTGGTTTAAACTGACGGATTTGGGTGGGGATTGTTTTTGTTATGTTACTTCGATTGACGCACCGGTGTGTCAATTGACTCTAAGTGGTTAAATGTGCTGAGAATGTTCCAAAGGCAAGCAAACAATTCTGAACCATTCCCAGAAAGGTGTGTGAAGGTTGTATGCAAAACAACCATGAGGACAACTCATGCTCTACGAAACATATGGTTAGCAGAACGTTATGTCCTAGCTAGTTTCATAGCTGGTGATTTTGGTCACTGATTATAAACAGCGTACATGTTGTGCTTTATTTTACCACAGTTTGATAGCATGATGATGATGATGATGTTCTCAGAAACCAGTCCTGAGCACAGCCAGCAGCAGCAGCTGACTAGATACTGTCTGTAGTGCACTGAATATAGTTTTCATGCACATTTTTTTACGGGAGAAATACTGCACCAAACACCTTAACTAGATGTAAAATTGCAAACTAAGACATCCTCAGCACATGCAGAATCGGTGTATCTCCCTCCCTCTTTAACGTGATAGATTAATCTTCAATTTAATTGGATATTTACAGTAAGTGATGTAATGCAATGTAACACAGTCCACTCCACATTCTATCAGAGCTTCAATAGCTGACAGTTAAGCTAACCTTTTGCACGCAAACAGCATGACCCCAGCAAGACCCCAGTCAAACCCATTGTGTGCCAAGGATTCCAACAGATAAGACCCCAGTGAAACCCATTGTGTGCCAAGGATTCCAACAGACAAGACCCCAGTGAAACCCATTGTGTGCCAAGGATTCCAACAGACAAGACCCCAGTGAAACCCATTGTGTGCCAAGGATTCCAACAGATAAGACCCCAGTGAAACCCATTGTGTGCCAAGGATTCCAACAGATAAGACCCCAGTGAAACCCATTGTGTGCCAAGGATTCCAACAGATAAGACCCCAGTGAAACCCATTGTGTGCCAAGGATTCCAACAGATAAGACCCCAGTGAAACCCATTGTGTCCCAAGGATTCCAACAGATAAGACCCCAGTGAAACCCATTGTGTCCCAAGGATTCCAACAGATAAGACCCCAGTGAAACCCATTGTGTGCCAAGGATTCCAACAGACAAGAAATGTCTTTTCAAGAGTGAAAGCATTAGCGTCATTTGAGTATACACATGGCGTTCACATAGCGTGGGTTTTCGATGTCTCGGCGGTGAAGCTCGTCAGTACTAAAAGCTAAAACATCTTACACTACTTTCTGTCAAGGAGCCATCATGTGAATGAATTCCAACAGGTCTTTTTGGCAGTGGTAAGGGACTGTGGAGACAGCTAACAGCCGAACAGCATGTCTGACAGATCTTTACCTAAGATGTAACCCAGCGTTTCATTTCAATAGACTTTAATGCACTGTGACAGGGGGCGGCAGGATAGCCCAGTGGTTAGAGCGTTGGACTAGTAACCGAAAGGTTGCAAGTTCAAACCCCCGAGGTGACAAGAAACAAATCTGTCGTTCTGCCCCTGAACAAGGCAATTAACCCACTGTTCCTAGACCAGTTAACCCACTGTTCCTAGACCAGTTGACCCACTGTTCCTAGACCAGTTAACCCACTGTTCCTAGACCAGTTAACCCACTGTTCCTAGACCAATTAACCCACTGTTCTAGGCTGTCATTGAAAATAGGAATGTGTTCTTAACTAACTTGCTTAACTTACTTAAGTAAAATAAAACAACTTTTTTAGCTTACCAAACTATGAGTTTTCTGGTTCCATCATAGAACCAGAAAAGATGAAACCGAAGATAATTTAAAGAGTTTCCAATGAAGACAGTCGTTCTCTTTGGTTTTATACAAACAGTGGACATTTCGTATAGCGATACAAATCTCAGCATTCAATGATCACGTAAATGTACTCTAAATTATTCAACTTTAGTCATCTGGAAAGAATGAGTACAGGAACAATATTTGCCCATGGAGCCAAGTCAGCCAGCGTTTACTGGCGTCATATTTCAAGGCTGTAAATTCTCAAATTAGAGTGTATGGAGATTGTGTCTTCAGTGCATGAATCTGATGTCTCGGCTGTAGTTTAAACAGGATGATTGTCGGCAGCCATTTTGAAATGTCAAGGGGGTTAAACTGGCAGTGATAAGTAGGAGGCAGTATAATAAACTTCTTTGAGTTTTGCCATTTCCATCTCAAGCATCATTTGTAGGAGAATGTATATGTATATTATATTACATCTAAGGTAGAATAGCGAAAGGACTGAAAGAAACGTGGCAGTTGAGCAGACAGCATTAAACCACATGCTCATAGACAGCATTAAACCACATGCTCATAGACAGCATTAAACCACATGCTCATAGACAGCATTAAACCACATGCTCATAGACAGCATTAAACCACATGCTCACAGACAGCATTAAACCACATGCTCATAGACAGCATAGTAACGACATGCTCATAGACAGCATTAAACCACATGCTCACAGACAGCATAGTAACCACATGCTCATAGACAGCATTAAAGCACATGCTCACAGACAGCATAGTAACCACATGCTCATAGACAGCATTAAACCACATGCTCATAGACAGCATTAAACCACATGTCCACAGACAGCATTAAACCACATGTTCACAGACAGCATTAAACCACATGCTCATAGACAGCATTAAACCACATGCTCATAGACAGCATTAAACCACATGCTCATAGACAGCATTAAACCACATGCTCACAGACAGCATTAAACCACATGCTCATAGACAGCATTAAACCACATGCTCATAGACAGCATTAAACCACATGCTCATAGACAGCATTAAACCACATGCTCATAGACAGCATTAAACCACATGCTCACAGACAGCATTAAACCACATGCTCACAGACATCATAGTAACCACATGCTCATAGACAGCATTAAAGCACATGCTCACAGACATCATAGTAACCACATGCTCATAGACAGCATTAAAGCACATGCTCACAGACAGCATTAAACCACATGCTCATAGACAGCATTACATTTACATTTACATTTACATTTTAAGTCATTTAGCAGACGCTCTTATCCAGAGCGACTTACAAATTGATGCATTCACCTTATGACATCCAGTGGGACGGTCACTTAACAATAGTGCATCTAAAACTTAGGGGGGGTGGGGTGAGAGGGATTACTTAACCTATCCTAGGTATTCCTTAAAGAGGTGGGGTTTCAGGTGTCTCCGGAAGGTGGTGATTGACTCCGCTGTCCTGGCGTCGTGAGGGAGTTTGTTCCACCATTGGGGGGCCAGGGCAGCGAACAGTTTTGACTGGGCTGAGCGGGAGCTGTACTTCCTCAGTGGTAGGGAGGCGAGCAGGCCAGAGGTGGATGAACGCAGTGCCCTTGTTTGGGTGTAGGGCCTGATCAGAGCCTGGAGGTACTGAGGTGCCGTTCCCCTCACAGCTCCGTAGGCAAGCACCATGGTCTTGTAGCGGATGCGAGCTTCAACTGGAAGCCAGTGGAGAGAACGGAGGAGCGGGGTGACGTGAGAGAACTTGGGAAGGTTGAACACCAGACGGGCTGCGGCGTTCTGGATGAGTTGAAGGGGTTTAATGGCACAGGCAGGAGCCCAGCCAACAGCGAGTTGCAGTAATCCAGACGGGAGATGACAAGTGCCTGGATTAGGACCTGCGCCGCTTCCTGTGTGAGGCAGGGTCGTACTCTGCGGATGTTGTAGAGCATGAACCTACAGGAACGGGCCACCGCCTTGATGTTAGTTGAGAACGACAGGGTGTTGTCCAGGATCACACCAAGGTTCTTGGCGCTCTGGGAGGAGGACACAGTGGAGTTGTCAACCGTGATGGCGAGATCATGGAACGGGCAGTCCTTCCCCGGGAGGAAGAGCAGCTCCGTCTTGCCGAGGTTCAGCTTGAGGTGGTGATCCGTCATCCACACTGATATGTCTGCCAGACATGCAGAGATGCGATTCGCCACCTGGTCATCAGAAGGGGGAAAGGAGAAGATTAATTGTGTGTCGTCTGCATAGCAATGATAAGAGAGACCATGTGAGGTTATGACAGAGCCAAGTGACTTGGTGTATAGCGAGAATAGGAGAGGGCCAAGAACAGAGCCCTGGGGGACACCAGTGGTGAGAGCGCGTGGTGAGGAGACAGATTCTCGCCACGCCACCTGGTAGGAGCGACCTGTCAGGTAGGACGCAATCCAAGCGTGGGCCGCGCCGGAGATGCCCAACTCGGAGAGGGTGGAGAGGAGGATCTGATGGTTCACAGTATCGAAGGCAGCCGATAGATCTAGAAGGATGAGAGCAGAGGAGAGAGAGTTAGCTTTAGCAGTGCGGAGCGCCTCCGTGATACAGAGGAGAGCAGTCTCAGTTGAATGACTAGTCTTGAAACCTGACTGATTTGGATCAAGAAGGTCATTCAGAGAGAGATAGCGGGAGAGCTGGCCAAGGACGGCACGTTCAAGAGTTTTGGAGAGAAAAGAAAGAAGGGATACTGGTCTGTAATTGTTGACATCGGAGGGATCGAGTGTAGGTTTTTTCAGAAGGGGTGCAACTCTCGCTCTCTTGAAGACGGAAGGGACGTAGCCAACGGTCAGGGATGAGTTGATGAGCGAGGTGAGGTAAGGAGAAGGTCTCCGGAAATGGTCTGGAGAAGAGAGGAGGGGATAGGGTCAAGCGGGCAGGTTGTTGGGCGGCCGGCCGTCACAAGACGCGAGATTTCATCTGGAGAGAGAGGGAGAAAGAGGTCAGAGCATAGGGTAGGGCAGTGTGAGCAGAACCAGCGGTGTCGTTTGACTTAGCAAACGAGGATCGGATGTCGTCGACCTTCTTTTCAAAATGGTTGACGAAGTCATCTGCAGAGAGGGAGGAGGGGGGGAGGGGGCGGAGGATTCAGGAGGGAGGAGAAGGTGGCAAAGAGCTTCCTAGGGTTAGAGGCAGAAGCTTGGAATTTAGCGTGGTAGAAAGTGGCTTTAGCAGCAGAGACAGAGGAGGAAAATGTAGAGAGGAGGGAGTGAAAGGATGCCAGGTCCGCAGGGAGGCGAGTTTTCCTCCATTTCCGCTCGGCTGCCCGGAGCCCTGTTCTGTGAGCTCGCAATGAGTCATCGAGCCACGGAGCGGGAGGGGAGGACCGAGCCGGCCTGGAGGATAGGGGACATAGAGAGTCAAGGGATGCAGAGAGGGAGGAGAGGAGGGTTGAGGAGGCAGAATCGGGAGATAGGTGGGAGAAGGTTTGAGCGGAGGGAAGAGATGATAGGATGGAAGAGGAGAGAGTAGCGGGGGAGAGAGCGAAGGTTGGGACGGCGCGATACCATCCGAGTAGGGGCAGTGTGGGAGGTGTTGGATGAGAGCGAGAGGGAAAAGGATACAAGGCAGTGGTCGGAGACTTGGAGGGGAGTTGCAATGAGGTTAGTGGAAGAACAGCATCTAGTAAAGATGAGGTCGAGCGTATTGCCTGCCTTGTGAGTAGGGGGGAAGGTGAGAGGGTGAGGTCAAAAGAGGAGAGGAGTGGAAAGAAGGAGGCAGAGAGGAAAGAGTCAAAGGTAGACGTGGGGAGGTTAAAGTCGCCCAGAACTGTGAGAGGTGAGCCGTCCTCAGGAAAGGAGCTTATCAAGGCATCAAGCTCATTGATGAACTCTCCGAGGAACCTGGAGGGCGATAAATGATAAGGATGTTAAGCTTGAAAGGGCTAGTGACTGTGACAGCATGGAATTCAAAGGAGGCGATAGACAGATGGGTAAGGGGAGAAAGAGAGAATGACCACTTGGGAGAGATGAGGATCCCGGTGCCACCACCCCGCTGACCAGACGCTCTCGGGGTGTGCGAGAACACGTGGGCGGACGAAGAGAGAGCAGTAGGAGTAGCAGTGTTGTCTGTGGTGATCCATGTTTCCGTCAGGGCCAAGAAGTCGAGGGACTGGAGGGAGGCATGGGCTGAGATGAACTCTGCCTTGTTGACCGCAGATTGGCAGTTCCAGAGGCTACCGGAGACCTGGAACTCCACGTGGGTCGTGCGCGCTGGGACCACCAGAGTAGGGTGGCCGCGGCCACGCGGTGAGGAGCGTTTGTATGGTCTGTGCAGAGAGGAGAGAACAGGGATAAACCGACACATAGTTGACAGGCTACAGAAGAGGCTACGCTAATGCAAAGGAGATTGGAATGACAAGTGGACTACACGTCTCGAATGTTCAGAAAGTTAAGCTACGTAGCAAGAATCTTATTGACTAAAATGATTAAAATGATACAGTACTGCTGAAGTAGGCCAGCTGGCAGTGGGTGCGTTGTTGACACTACACTAATCAAGTCGTTCCGTTGAGTGTAATAGTTTCTGCAGTGTTGCTATTCGGGGCTAGCAGGCTAGCTAGCAGTGTTGTTTACGTTACGTTGCGTTAAAAGAACGACAATAGATGGCTAGCGAACCTAGAAAATCGCTCTAGACTACACAATTATCTTTGATACAAAGACGGCTATGTAGCTAGCTAAGTAGCTAGCTACGATCAAACAAATCAAACCGTTGTACTGTAATGAAAATGAAGTGAAAATGTGATACAACCTGTGAATGCGACCGGGTAGTTGAGTTCTATACAGAAGACGTTGGCTAGCGTTGGCTAGCTGTTGGCTAGCTAGCAGAGTCACCTACGTTAAGGACGACAAATAGCTGGCTAGCTAACCTCGGTAAATTAAGATAATCACTCTAAGACTACACACTCTAAACCTAAACAACACAATTATCTTGGATACGATGATACGATGATACGAAGACAGCAAAGACAGCTATGTAGCTAGCTGACACTAAACTAATCAAGTCGTTCAGTTGAGTGTAACAGTTTCTCCAGTGCAGCTAATCAGTGGACGTTAGCTAGCTGGCTAGTGAAGACTAGTGAAGACTACGTTAGGACGGCGAAATACGATAATTACGCAATTATCTTTTGATACAAAGACGGCTATGTAGCTAGCTGAGAAGAAATTGCTAAGATAAGACAAATCAAGACAAATCAAACCGTTGTGATATAATGAAATATAATGAAAAAGTTATACTACCCGTTGGAGCGACGTGCAGATGCGACCACTCGCTCCAACCGGAACCGGAACATGCTCACAGACAGCATAGTAACCACATGCTCACAGACAGCATTAAACCACATGTTCACAGACAGCATTAAACCACATGCTCACAGACAGCATTAAACCACATGCTCATAGACAGCATTAAACCACATGCTCATAGACAGCATTAAACCACATGCTCATAGACCGCATAGTAACCACATGCTCACAGACAGCATTAAACCACATGCTCACAGACAGCATTAAACCACATGCTCATAGACAGCATTAAACCACATGCTCACAGACAGCATAGTAACCACATGCTCACAGACAGCATTAAACCACATGTTCACAGACAGCATTAAACCACATGCTCACAGACAGCATTAAACCACATGCTCATAGACAGCATTAAACCACATGCTCATAGACAGCATTAAACCACATGCTCACAGACAGCATTAAACCACATGCTCATAGACAGCATTAAACCACATGCTCACAGACAGCATTAAACCACATGCTCACAGACAGCATTAAACCACATGCTCACAGACAGCATTAAATCACATGCTCACAGACAGCATTAAACCACATGCTCATAGACAGCATTAAACCACATGCTCACAGACAGCATTAAACCACATGCTCACAGACAGCATTAAACCACATGCTCACAGACAGCATTAAACCACATGCTCACAGACAGCATTAAATCACATGCTCACAGACAGCATTAAACCACATGCTCATAGACAGCATTAAACCACATGTTCACAGACAGCATTAAACCACATGTTCATGGACAGCATAGTAACCACATGCTCACAGACAGCATTAAACCACATGTTCACAGACAGCATTAAACCACATGCTCACAGACAGCATTAAACCACATGCTCATAGACAGCATTAAACCACATGCTCATAGACAGCATTAAACCACATGCTCACAGACAGCATTAAACCACATGCTCACAGACAGCATTAAACCACATGCTCACAGACAGCATTAAACCACATGCTCATAGACAGCATTAAACCACATGCTCATAGACAGCATTAAACCACATGCTCATAGACAGCATTAAACACATGCTCACAGACAGCATTAAACCACATGCTCACAGACAGCATTAAACCACATGCTCATAGACAGCATTAAACCACATGCTCACAGACAGCATTAAACCACATGCTCATAGACAGCATTAAACCACATGCTCACAGACAGCATTAAACCACATGCTCATAGACAGCATTAAACCACATGCTCATAGACAGCATTAAACCACATGTTCACAGACAGCATTAAACCACATGTTCATGGACAGCATAGTAACCACATGCTCACAGACAGCATTAAACCACATGCTCATAGACAGCATTAAACCACATGCTCATAGACAGCATTAAACCACATGCTCACAGACAGCATTAAACCACATGTTCATGGACAGCATAGTAACCACATGCTCACAGACAGCATTAAACCACATGTTCACAGACAGCATTAAACCACATGTTCACAGACAGCATTAAACCACATGTTCACAGACAGCATAGTAACCTTTCATAATTAAGATCATTTTTTAATTCAATTATTACTTTTATTCAAGACAGAAAGCTAACATTTTCATAAAACTTAGAGATCTGTAAAATAAACCCGGTTCTCGCATTATTTTTCTACATGAAAAACAGACTTGGTCAGAAACCGAGTAACTTTAATTAGCTGACCGATTTTCAAGACCCGGCCAAACAAGTGTAGAATAGCATGAGCCTTATTTCTCTAGCCACACAAACTATAGGCTACAGGCTATGTATAATAACCTGGTAGGCTACAGGCTATTATAATAACCTGGTAGGCTACAGGCTATTATAATAACCTGGTAGCCTACAGGCTATGTATAATAACCTGGTAGGCTACAGGCTATTATAATAACCTGGTAGGCTACAGGCTATTATAATAACCTGGTAGGCTACAGGCTAAGTATAATAACCTGGTAGGCTACAGGCTATTATAATAACCTGGTAGGCTACAGGCTAAGTAATTAACCTGGTAGGCTACAGGCTATTATAATAACCTGGCAGGCTGCAGGCTACAGTAAATAACCTGGTAGACTGACCCTGTAGCAAACAAAGAAACAAACAGTAGTTAGTTACTGGGTGGAGGTCCACTGTAGCCTACCAGGTCACAGGGTGGAAAGAGGTGGTTCTTTGCAATCGGCCTCGGTGGCATTCATTTCAGTAAAGGTCTGCCAGACAAACACTATTTTTGGAAATAATAAAAGCAGGTTGGTCTACCAGGTAGATAAAAGCAGGTTGGTCTACCAGGTAGATAAAAGCAGGTTGGTCAACCAGGTAGATAAAAGCAGGTTGGTCTACTGGGTAGATAAAAGCAGGTTGGTCTACCAGGTAGCTAAAACAGGTTGGTTTACCAGGTAGATAAAAGCAGGTTGGTACCCTCTCCTCTCTGTACCCTCCCCTCTCTGTACCCTCTCTGTACCCTCCCCTCTCTGTACCCTCTCCTCTCTGTACCCTCTCCTCTCTGTACCCTCCCCTCTCTGTACCCTCCCCTCTCTGTACCCTCCCCTCTCTCTCCCCTCTCTGTACCCTCTCCTCTCTGTACCCTCTCCTCTCTGTACCCTCTCCTCTCTGTACCCTCTCCTCTCTGTACCCTCTCCTCTCTGTACCCTCCCCTCTCTGTACCCTCTCCTCTCTGTACCCTCTCTGTACCCTCCCCTCTCTGTACCCTCTCTGTACCCTCTCTGTACCCTCTCTGTACCCTCTCCTCTCTGTACCCTCCCCTCTCTGTACCCTCTCTGTACCCTCTCTGTACCCTCTCCTCTCTGTACCCTCCCCTCTCTGTACCCTCTCCTCTCTGTACCCTCTCCTCTCTGTACCCTCTCCTCTCTGTACCCCCCCCTCTCTGTACCCTCCCCTCTCTGTACCCTCCCCTCTGTACCCTCCCCTCTCTGTACCCTCCCCTCTCTGTACCCTCTCCTCTCTGTACCCTCTCCTCTCTGTACCCCCCCTCTCTGTACCCTCCCCTCTCTGTACCCTCCCCTCTGTACCCTCTCCTCTCTGTACCCTCTCCTCTCAGCACCTCCCCTCTCTGTACATTCCCCTTTCTCTACGGTCCATGTACCTTCCCCTCTCTGTACCCTCCCCTCTCTGCACCTCCCCTCTCTGTACCCTCCCCTCTCTCTACGCTCTCTGTACCCTCCCCCCTCTGTACCCTCCCCTCTCTCTACGCTCTCTGTACCCTCCCCTCTCTGTACCCTCCCCTCTCTGTACCCTCCCCTCTCTCTACGTTCTCTGTACCCTCTCCTCTCTGTACCCTCCCCTCTCTGTACCCTCCCCTCTCTGCATCTCCCCTCTCTGTACCCTCCCCTCTCTCTACGCTCTCTGTACCCTCCCCTCTCTGTACCCTCCCCTCTCTGTACCCTCCACTCTCTGTACCCTCCCCTCTCTGTACCCTCCCCTCTCTGTACCCTCTCCTCTCTGTACCCTCCCCTCTCTGTACCCTCCCCTCTCTGTACCCTCTCTGTACCCTCCCCTCTCTGTACCCTCTCCTCTCTGTACCCTCCCCTCTCTGTACCCTCCCCTCCCCTCCCCTCTCTGTACCCTCCCTCTGTACCCTCTCTGTACCCTCTCTCTCTCTGTACCCTCTCCTCTCCCTCCCCTCTCTGTACCCTCCCCTCTCTGTACCCTCCCCTCTCTGTACCCTCCCCTCTCTCTCCCCTCTCTGTACCCTCTCCTCTCTGTACCCTCTCCTCTCTGTACCCTCTCCTCTCTGTACCCTCCCCTCTCTCTACCCTCTCCTCTCTGTACCCTCCCCTCTTTCTCCCCTCTCTGTACCCTCTCCTCTCTGTACCCTCTCCTCTCTGTACCCTCTCTGTACCCTCTCTGTACCCTCTCCTCTCTGTACCCTCCCCTCTCTCTCCCCTCTCTGTACCCTCTCCTCTCTGTACCCTCCCCTCTCTGTACTAGGGGTTGAATGGCGGGAACCCGGTTGTTGCATTTGTTTGATGCAATTCAATTCACTCAGTTCCAGCCATTATTGTGAGCCGTCCTCCCCTCGGAAGTCTCCACTGATGTGCTTGTGTGACAGGAGCTGAGATGAGGTGGTTTGAGTTCACACACACACACACACACACACACACACACACACACACACACACACACACACACACACACACACACACACACACACACACACACACACACACACACACACACACACACACACACACACACACACACACACACACACACACACACACACACACACCCAGTACATAGGAGATGAGAGGAGAAGGTTGGTGCATTGAGTGTGGTTCAGCTCGTTCCCAAGGTTTAACATTCTCCTAAGCAGGCAGCCTGGAGAGAGGGAGGGTCAGTGTTCTGGAGCGACACTTCAGGAAAGCACAAGGCAGCTTTCTTCCAGGAGTTGGCAGCACAGACCAGCAGATACCACGCCCTGTCGAGCCAGCGAACAGCCAGGGAATGTGAATTACAGAGTAGCACCGCCTTGATAGCATGCCATGCATTTTAAGAGCGCTTTCTTTTCCCCCACCTGTAGGGAGTTCAAATAAATCCTGGAGCTTCCTGTAGTCACGCAAATGAAAATGCATCTGTTTATAACTACATAACTACATCAACGCAGGAAAACTGGACTAAAAGGGATACAGAGCTTCGAATGGGCATACTAATGAGGGCTTGGTCTGTGCCACTTTAATGGAGCAAGAGCGACATCTAGTGGTTGGATTTAGAAACGTTTTCTACTTTGTGTTGTCAGTAGTCACGTTAACCTGACCACAGGCAACAGCAGGGACGACGGTCTGTAGATATGCAGGGATGGGACAAGACTGTAACTACCATTTCAACGAAATTGGGGAGAAAAAGGGGTTAAATATATATATATACACACACTACCGTTCAAAAGTTTGGGGTCACTTAGAAATGTCCTTTTTTTGTTTTTTTTAAGAAAAGCAAAACAAATGTATCCATTAAAATAACATCAAATTGATCAGAAATACACTGTAGACATTGTTAATGTTGTAAATGACTGTTGTAGCTGGAAACGGCTGATTGTTAATGGAATATCTACAGAGGCCCATTATCAGCAACCATCACTCCTGTGTTCCAATGCCATGTTGTGTTAGCTAATCCAAGTTTATCATTTTAAAAGGCTAATTGATCATGAGAAAACCCTTTTGCAATTATGTTAGCACAGCTGAAAACTGTTGTTCTTATTAAAGAAGCAATAAAACTGGTATTCTTTAGACGAGTTGAGTATCTGGAGTATCAGCATTTGTGAGTTCGATAACAGGCTCAAAATGGCCAGAAACAAAGTAGTTTCTTCTGAAACTCGTCAGTCTATTGTTGTTCTGAGAAATGAAGGCTATTCTATGAGAGAAATTGCCAAGAAACTGAAGTTCTGGTACAACACTGTGTACTACTCCCTTCACAGAACAGTGCAAACAGACACAGGTACATTAGAGTGTCTAGTTTGAGAAACAGACGCCTCACAAGTCCTCAACTGGCAGCTTCATTAAATAGGACCCGCAAAACACCAGTCTCAACGTCAACAGTGAAGAGGAGACTCCGGGACGCTGACCGTCTAGGCAGAGTTCCTCTGTCCAGTGTCTGTGTTCTTTTGCCCATCTTAATCTTTGTATTGGCCAGTCTGATGGCTCTTTTCTTTGCAACTCTGCCTAGAAGGCCAGCATCCCGGAATCGCCTCTTCACTGTTGACGTTGACTCAGGTGTTTTGTGGGTACTATTTAATGACGCTGCCAGTTGAGATCTTTAGATTTGTGTGTGGTTTAGGGGAATTGTTAAATTAGTTGTTAGATATTACTGCACTGTCAGGAACTAGAAGCACAAGCATTTCGCTACACACATTAACATCTGCTAACCATGTGTGTGTGACCAATCAAATTTGATTTGATGTTCTATTACAGACAGATGTGATAAGCTTGAAACATTTAAGAAACGCTGTCTAGAGAAACTGTTGTTAGTAGTATCTTGATTGTCCATCTGTCTATGAATTGAGTGCTGATGTGTTCCACTATGTGTTGGCACCCTATTCCCTATATAGTACACTACTTTAGACCAGGGCCCTATTCCCTGTATAGTGCACTACTTTAGACCAGAGCCCTATTCTCTATATAGTGCACTACTTTAGACCAGGGCCCTATTCCCTGTATAGTGCACTACTTTAGACCAGAGCCCTATTCCCTATATAGTGCACTACTTTAGACCAGAGCCCTATTCCCTATATAGTGCACTACTTTATACCAGAGCCCCTATTCCCTGTATAGTGCACTACTTTAGACCAGAGCCCCTATTCCCTGTATAGTGCACTACTTTAGACCAGAGCCCTATTCCCTATATAGTGCACTACTTTAGACCAGAGCCCTATTCCCTATATATAGTGCACTACTTTAGACCAGAGCCCCTATTCCCTATATGTAGTGCGCTACTTTAGACCAGAGCCCTATTCCCTATGTAATGCACTACTTAAAAAAATATATATATATTACCCTCATTTCTCCCCAATGTCGTGGTATCCAATTGTTTAGTAGCTACTATCTTATCTCATTGCTACAACTCCCGTACAGGCTCGGGAGAGACGAAGGTCGAAAAGCCATGTGTCCTCCGAAACACAACCCCAACCAAGCCGCACTGCTTCTTAAGACAGGGCGCATCCAACCCGGGAGGCCCCATAGTGCACTACTTTTTGACCAGGGCCAATAGTGTAAAGATGTGCACTACATAGAGAATAGGGTGCCGTTTGGAACCTCATGCACTGTAAAAGTTTGTTTTTCTGTCATCAACAGTAAAACACTGTATGTAGAAATGTAGATTTAAAAAAAAACCTAAGTGCGTTTTACAACATTAATGCCGTAGATCGCACTGCATTGTGGGTAAAAATGCAGAAAAATACTGTTATTATGTAGCTGGAAGCGTCCTGTAAAAATGACTCTAACATACCGTATGGCTTTACAGTGTTTATGCCTAATGTAGATTAAAATGTTACAGTTACAGGCACCGACATCATGCTGTCTCGGGTGAGACACATTAAGCGCAGACTATTTTAGTAAATATCTTCTTGAAGCGACTGTGAAGTGGAATAATATTTTCAGCAGCTGCTGGCTAGGTACCTTGCCCTGTTTAATACGTATATTTATTGCGAGTCAACGTTGAATGACTGCATATTTTCTTAGCTAACATAGCTAGCCAGTTAGCATAGCTAGCCAGTTAGCATAGCTAGCATAGCTAGCCAGTTAGCATAGCTAGCCAGTTAGCATAGCTAGCCAGTTAGCATAGCTAGCTAGTTAGCATAGCTAGCTAGTTAGCTCAGGTTGACACAAGGCATTCCGGTTTGCTGTAAATTTATTGTGAACATCTTGCTGTGCGACCTAGAAAAACATCACCCAGGTAATAATTGACAGGTATGTTTACACCAATTACTACAGAGAAATGTTTTCTTTCTAGCACCAATTTATTACAGGCTCAATGTTTTTTTTGTGTTTTTTTTAAGATAGAAGGGCCGTATTTTACACATACCGGCAAGCAACATCGTGGTCCGTACTCACAAGCCAATAAAGCCGATTTGAATGGCACCAGTGTTGTATCGATCTGCCTGCGCGACCAAAGGTGCAATGGGCAGATTGAGCCTATCACAGTGTCGACGATGGTAGCTAATAACACTGCCATTTTGATTCTTCTCCATCCCACGATTACATTTGAAATAGGACGGCAGCCTACACAAGAAAGAACTAATATATCTAGATGTCACCGTGATATATTATACCCTGATATAGTCTAGTCAATGGGGATGAAAGGCAACAACACCAGGACAGAGGACAGAGGACAGAGGATAGAGGACAGAGGACAGAGGACAGAGGATAGAGGACAGAGGATAGAGGACAGAGGATAGAGGACAGAGGACAGAGGACAGAGGACAGAGGATAGAGGACAGAGGACAGAGGACAGAGGATAGAGGACAGAGGACAGAGGATAGAGGATAGAGGACAGAGGACAGAGGACAGAGGACAGAGGACAGAGGACAGAGGACAGAGGACAGAGGACAGAGGACAGAGGATAGAGGACAGAGGATAGAGGACAGAGGACAGAGGACAGAGGATAGAGGACAGAGGACAGAGGACAGAGGACTCTGTGTGATAAGGGTTCACTAGGCTCTCAGCTGCACAACATACAAGTATGTGATTTGTTTTGTTTTGTTTTGTTTTGTTTTGTTTTGTTTTGTTTTGCAGGCCAGGAGCTTCTCCCCGGCTAACAGTTTAATTCAAACAACATGGTTCCCATATAATGTTACAGTATTAATAAACTTGTTCCCTGTTTTATTTATGTATTACATTTTTTACCTTTGTTTAATTTAACCAGGTAGGCCAGTAGAGAACAAGTTCTCATTTATAACTGCGACCTGGCCAAGATAAAGCAGAGCAGTTCGACACAGAGTTACACATGGAGTAAAACAAACATACAGTCAATAATACAGTAGAAAAATAAGTCTATATACAATGTGAGCAAATGAGGTGAGATAAGGGAGGTAAAGGCAATGAAAACAAGGCCATGGTGGCGAAGTAAATACAATATAGCAATTAAAAACACTGGAATTGTTGATTTGCAGTAGGTGAATGTGTGCAAAGTAGAAATACTGGGGTACTGTACCAGTAGTATGCACAGAAAGAAATGAAAGGGTTGTGAGTCTGGTAAAATAATCTGATGTATTGTAGCTATGGCAATGTTTTATTAGTTAGCTAGGGTTTGAAGTATCAAATCAAATCAAAATGTATTTATAAAGCCCTTTCTGACATCAGCTGATATCTCAAAGTGCTGTACAGAAACCCAGCCTAAAAGTAGGATATATCTAGCTCTCTCATTTGTATTTGTTCAATGCCTCTATTGATTTCATAAATTATATTGGATGTATGCTGTAGGTTGGAATCAACCAGAGGAAGATGAACCATGAAGATGAGACGTAGTGCACGACAAGGTGGCCCAGAGGAAGATGAACCCTGAAGATGGGACGTAGTGCACGACAAGATGGCCCAGAGGAAGATGAACCCTGAAGATGGGACGTAGTGCACGACAAGGTGGCCCAGAGGAAGATGAACCCTGAAGATGAGACGAAGTGCACGACAAGGTGGCCCAGAGGAAGATTAACCCTGAAGATGAGACGAAGTGCACGACAAGATGGCCCAGAGGAAGATGAACCCTGAAGATGGGACGTAGTGCACGACAAGGTGGCCCAGAGGAAGATTAACCCTGAAGATGGGACGTAGTGCACGACAAGGTGGCCCAGAGGAAGATGAACCCTGAAGATGGGACGTAGTGCACGACAAGGTGGCCCAGAGGAAGATGAACCCTGAAGATGAGACGAAGTGCACAACAAGATGGCCCAGAGGAAGTGCACGACAAGGTGGCCCAGAGGAAGTGCACGACAAGGTGGCCCAGAGGAAGTGCACGACAAGGTGGCCCAGAGGAAGATGAACCCTGAAGATGGGACGTAGTGCACGACAAGGTGGCCCAGAGGAAGATGAACCCTGAAGATGGGACGTAGTGCACGACAAGGTGGCCCAGAGGAAGATGAACCCTGAAGATGAGACGAAGTGCACGACAAGATGGCCCAGAGGAAGATGAACCCTGAAGATGGGATGTAGTGCACGACAAGGTGGCCCAGAGGAAGTGCACGACAAGGTGGCCCAGAGGAAGTGCACGACAAGGTGGCCCAGAGGAAGTGCACGACAAGGTGGTCCAGAGGAAGTGCACAACAAGGTGGCCCAGAGGAAGTGCACGACAAGGTGGTCCAGAGGAAGATGAACCCTGAAGATGGGACGTAGTGCATGACAAGATGGCCCAGAGGAAGATGAACCCTGAAGATGGGACGTAGTGCACGACAAGGTGGCCCAGAGGAAGATGAACCCTGAAGATGAGACAAGGTGGCCCAGAGTGCACGGTGGCCCAGAGGAAGTGCACGACAAGGTGGCCCAGAGGAAGATTAACCCTGAAGATGAGGCGACAAGTGGCCCAGAGGAAGATGAACGACAAGATGGCCCAGAGGAAGATGAACCCTGAAGATGGGACGTAGTGCACGACAAGGTGGCCCAGAGGAAGATTAACCCTGAAGATGGGACGTAGTGCACGACAAGGTGGCCCAGAGGAAGATGAACCCTGAAGATGAGACGAAGTGCACGACAAGATGGCCCAGAGGAAGATGAACCCTGAAGATGGGACGTAGTGCACGACAAGGTGGCCCAGAGGAAGATGAACCCTGAAGATGAGACGAAGTGCACAACAAGATGGCCCAGAGGAAGTGCACGACAAGGTGGCCCAGAGGAAGATGAAGATGAGGCACACAACAAGGTGGCCCAGAGGAAGTGCACGACAAGGTGGCCCAGAGGAAGATGAACCCTGAAGATGGGACGTAGGCCCAGAGGAAGATGAACCCTGAAGATGGGACGTAGTGCACGACAAGATGGCCCAGAGGAAGATGAACCCTGAAGATGGGACGTAGTGCACGACAAGGTGGCCCAGAGGAAGATGAACCCTGAAGATGAGACGAAGTGCACGACAAGATGGCCCAGAGGAAGATGAACCCTGAAGATGGGATGTAGTGCACGACAAGGTGGCCCAGAGGAAGTGCACGACAAGGTGGCCCAGAGGAAGTGCACGACAAGGTGGCCCAGAGGAAGTGCACGACAAGGTGGTCCAGAGGAAGTGCACAACAAGGTGGCCCAGAGGAAGTGCACGACAAGGTGGTCCAGAGGAAGATGAACCCTGAAGATGGGACGTAGTGCATGACAAGATGGCCCAGAGGAAGATGAACCCTGAAGATGGGACGTAGTGCACGACAAGGTGGCCCAGAGGAAGATTAACTCACGTTGATTAAGGACATGCACCTGATTACACACAGAAGTAGGCCTATAGGCTACCTGGCCTGCGCACAAATGTAATGTAGGTATATAAATGTTCTCATTTGGGGATCTGAGAGTGTTTCTGATTGGCTTAAAGCACCATCACTAATGAGCTGTGGAGCTTCTCAAAGTCATGTTTTCTTCACCTCAAACAGCAAGCAAATAAAGTTTGTTTTTACAACAATTTTTTAATGACAATAGTTCCTCAATCTATTAGAAAAATATTTCCAGCTCTCTCTCTCTCTCTCTCTTTCGATAGCCACTCAGTGTGAAAGGGAAAAATGTGATGTTCTGATCCAGTGAAAAGCTCATAAAATAGGGCCTTAACTTATTACTTCTTATCCCTCACGTAAATAGCCTACAGCTGTGCTTGTCCCGAGTTCACTGGCTGGGAAACTCTGAGGGCCCAGAATATGGCCCAGAATATGTTATACATTGTTGCAGGTTTGCTAGTGCAAGCTTCAGGCCAGACCCAAGTTAATAGTTGATACAATGTTTCCAGTTCGTTGCTGACAGGCCATGTGTAGCCAATGTGATTCATAGGATATTTATTTTTATCCGGATATTTTCTACCTGCAGTCTGCAATGTTTTTATTTGTTGGCTTTATAGGCTATTTTTAGATAGTTGTTTATGGCAATATAATTTATTTTTAGGTTTGTGTCATTTTGATTTACATTTGGAAGGAATTTTGATAAACCACATGACAATGGTTTGGAGATATGAAGAAGACCTTATTATAAACTAAATGAAACTGTTCCACGAAAATGTGCATATGAATCGCTAGAAATTGTCAGATAAATTGGCATTCCAAATAAGAAAGGTTGCAGACTCCTCGTGTAGACTATTTACGGCAACTTCATTTGAGTAACGACAGAATCTATGAAAGCCAGCAGGAGCGGGAGGAGGATGGTCGGATCAGATTATCTTGATCTCTGACTCCCTCTTGAGTCATTTGTGTTTTATTTCATCAAACAGGTTTAATTAAAACGCATAGTGTGTGTCTATATATGTCTAAATACACATAAAAAAAGAACAGGTTACTTTTGGTCTACCAATATTTGTTTTATTCGGAGACAGCCCTAATCTGATGGTTCAGGGTGTGAAAGGCATAGGATAGATCTCAGAGACAGCCCTAATCTGATGGCTCAGGGTGTGAAAGGCAGAGGATAGATCTCGGAGACAGCCCTAATCTGATGGCTCAGGGTGTGAAAGGCAGAGGATAGATCTCGGAGACAGCCCTAATCTGATGGTTCAGGGTGTGAAAGGCAGAGGATAGATCTCAGAGACAGCCCTAATCTGATGGCTCAAAGTGTGAAAGGCAGAGGATAGATCTCGGAGACAGCCCTAATCTGATGGCTCAGGGTGTGAAAGGCAGAGGATAGATCTCAGAGCCAGCCCTAATCTGATGGCTCAAAGTGTGAAAGGCAGAGGATAGATCTCGGAGACAGCCCAATCTGATGGCTCAGGGTGTGAAAGGCAGAGGATAGATATCGGAGACAGCCCTAATCTGATGGCTCAGGGTGTAAAGGGCAGAGTATAGATCTCGGAGACAGCCCTAATCTGATGGCTCAGAGTGTCAAAGGCAGAGGATAGATCTCGGAGACAGCCCTAATCTGATGGCTCAGGGTGTGAAAGGCAGAGGATAGATCTCGGAGACAGCCCTAATCTGATGGCTCAGGGTGTGAAAGGCAGGGGATAGATCTCGGAGACAGCCCTAATCTGACGGTTCAGGGTGTGAAAGGCAGAGTATAGATCTCGGGGGATGAGAACAGAGAGAGAGTCAGGTTTGGCAGCGCGGAGGAGCCACCATGATCTTAACTTGTTGTTTGAAAAGTCCTGTAGTAGGTTGGTGGAAACCTTGCTGTGCCAGCGTCAACTCCCCAAGGGACTTGTCACACACTCACACGCAATGCCGATGGCTGTCACAGTTAAAAAACTTATGAATACAACTGCTCTTAAATCTGAGTGGAGAGAGCCACGCCAGATTACATAGGTGGTGGCCCATTTGGAGCCCTCTGACAGTGTGAATTATACATACGGAGTGTGACAACTTTAAATGCCTCTCCTGTCAGTGAGGGGCCCTGTCATTATAAATAGATGTGTGTCCTAATGCTTTGTAAAATGTATTATTAATGTGTTTGCCACAAACCCATAAACTGGCTTTCAGCTCCACCATTCAGTCAGACCTCATGCTTTTGTTTGTCTATGGGTTATTCTTACGTCCATGGTTCTTCCCAGCCCTGTAACTGTGTGTTCCAGCCCTGTAACTGTGTGTTCCTGCCCTGTAATTGTGTGTTCCAGCCATGTAACTGTGTGCTCCAGCCCTGTAACTGTGTGTTCCAGCCCTGTAACCGTGTGGTCCAGCCCTGTAACTGTGTGTTCCAGCCATGTAACTGTGTGCTCCAGCCCTGTAACTGTGTGTTCCAGCCCTGTAACCGTGTGGTCCAGCCCTGTAACTGTGTACCAGCCCTGTAACTGTGTGTTCCAGCCCTGTAAATGTGTGTCCCAGCCCTGTAACTATATTCCAGCCCTGTAACCGTGTGTTCCAGCCCTGTAACTATATTGCAGCCCTGTAACTGTGTGTTCCAGCCCTGTAACTATATTCCAGCCCTGTAACTGTGTGTTCCAGCCCTGTAACTGTGTTCCAGCCCTGTAACTGTGTGTTCCAGCCCTATAACCGTGTGGTCCAGCCCTGTAACTGTGTACCAGCCCTGTAACTGTGTGTTCCAGCCCTGTAAATGTGTGTCCCAGCCCTGTAACTATATTCCAGCCCTGTAACCGTGTGTTCCAGCCCTGTAACTATATTCCAGCCCTGTAACTGTGTGTTCCAGCCCTGTAACTATATTCCAGCCCTGTAACTGCGTGTTCCAGCCCTGTAATTGTGTTCCAGCCCTGTAACTGTGTGTTCCAGCCCTATAACCGTGTGTTCCAACCCTGTAACCGTGTGTTCCAGCCCTGTAACTATATTCCAGCCCTGTAACTGTGTGTTCCAGCCCTGTAACTATATTCCAGCCCTGTAACTGTGTGTTCCAGCCCTGTAACTGTGTGTTCCAGCCCTGTAACTATATTCCAGCCCTGTAACTGTGTGTTCCAGCCCTGTAACTGTGTTCCAGCCCTGTAACTGTGTGTTCCAGCCCTATAACCGTGTGTTCCAGCCCTGTAACCGTGTGTTCCAGCCCTGTAACTATATTCCAGCCCTGTAACTGTGTGTTCCAGCCCTGTAACTATATTCCAGCCCTGTAACTGTGTGTTCCAGCCCTGTAACTGTGTTCCAGCCCTGTAATTGTGTGTTCCAGCCCTATAACCGTGTGTTCCAGCCCTGTAATCGTGTGTTCCAGCCCTGTAACCGTGTGTTCCAGCCCTGTAACTGTGTGTTCCAGCCCTGTAAATGTGTGTCCCAGCCCTATAACTATGTTCCAGCCCTGTAACTGTGTCCAAGCCCTGTAACTGTGTTCCAGCCCTGTAACTGTGTGTTCCAGCCCTGTAAATGTGTGTCCCAGCCCTGTAACTATATTCCAGCCCTGTAACCGTGTGTTCCAGCCCTGTAACTATATTCCAGCCCTGTAACTGTGTGTTCCAGCCCTGTAACTATATTCCAGCCCTGTAACTGTGTGTTCCAGCCCTGTAACTGTGTTCCAGCCCTGTAACTGTGTGTTCCAGCCCTATAACCGTGTGTTCCAGCCCTGTAACCGTGTGTTCCAGCCCTGTAGCTATATTCCAGCCCTGTAACTGTGTGTTCCAGCCCTGTAACTATATTCCAGCCCTGTAACTGTGTGTTCCAGCCATGTAACTGTGTTCCAGCCCTGTAACTGTGTGTTCCAGCCCTATAACCGTGTGTTCCAGCCCTGTAATCGTGTGTTCCAGCCCTGTAACCGTGTGTTCCAGCCCTGTAACTGTGTGTTCCAGCCCTGTAAATGTGTGTCCCAGCCCTATAACTATGTTCCAGCCCTGTAACTGTGTCCGAGCCCTGTAACTGTGTTCCAGCCCTGTAACTGTGTCCGAGCCCTGTAACTGTCTGTTCCAGCCCTGTAACTGTGTCCCAACCCTGTAACTGTGTGTTCCAGCCCTGTAACTGTGTCCCAGCCCTGTAACTGTGTGGTCCAGCCCTGTAACTGTGTGTTCCAGCCCTGTAACTGTGTTCTAGCCCTGTAACTGTGTGTTCCAGCCCTGTAAATGTGTGTCCCAGCCCTGTAACTGTGTTCCAGCCCTGTAACTGTGTGTTCCAGCCCTGTAACTGTGTGTTCCAGCACTGTAACTGTGTGTTCCAGCCCTGTAACTGTGTTCCAGCCCTGTAAATGTGTGTTCCAGTCCTGTAACTGTGTGTTCCAGCCCTGTAACTGTGTTCCAGCCCTGTAACTGTGTGTTCCAGCCCTGTAACTGTGTGTCCCAGCCCTATAACCGTGTGTTCCAGCCCTGTAAATGTGTTCCAGCCCTGTAACTGTGTCCCAGCCCTGTAACTGTGTTCCAGTCATGTAACTGTGTGTTCCAGCCCTGTAACTATGTTCCAGCCCTGTAACTGTGTCCGAGCCCTGTAACTGTGTCCGAGCCCTGTAACTGTGTGTTCCAGCCCTGTAACTGTGTCCCAGCCCTGTAACTGTGTGTTCCAGCCCTGTAACTGTGTCCCAGCCCTGTAACTGTGTGTTCCAGCCCTGTAACTGTGTGTTCCAGCCCTGTAACTGTGTTCCAGCCCTGTAACTGTGTTCCAGCCCTGTAAATGTGTGTCCCAGCCCTGTAACTGTGTTCCAGCCCTGGAACTGTGTTCCAGCCCTGTAACTGTGTGTTCCAGCCCTGTAACTGTGTGTTCCAGCCCTGTAAATGTGTGTTCCAGCCCTGTGACTGTGTGTTCCAGCCCTGTAAATGTGTGATCCAGCCCTGTAACTGTGTGTTCCAGCCCTGTAACTGTGTGTTCCAGCCCTGTAACTGTGTGTTCCAGTCCTGTAACTGTGTGTCCCAGCCCTATAACCGTGTGTCCCAGCCCTGTAAATGTGTTCCAGCCCTGTAACTGTGTGTTCCAGCCCTGTAACTGTGTGTTCCAGCCCTGTAACTGTGTGTTCCAGTCCTGTAACTGTGTGTTCCAGCCCTGTAACTGTGTGTTCCAGCCCTGTAACTGTGTGTTCCAGCCCTGTAACTGTGTGTTCCAGTCCTGTAACTGTGTGTCCCAGCCCTATAACCGTGTGTTCCAGCCCTGTAAATGTGTTCCAGCCCTGTAACTGTGTCCCAGCCCTGTAACTGTGTGTTCCAGCCCTGTAACTGTGTCCCAGCCCTGTAACTGTGTGTTCCAGCCCTGTAACTGTGTGTTCCAGCCCTGTAACTGTGTGTTCCAGTCCTGTAACTGTGTGTCCCAGCCCTATAACCGTGTGTCCCAGCCCTGTAAATGTGTTCCAGCCCTGTAACTGTGTGTTCCAGCCCTGTAACTGTGTGTTCCAGCCCTGTAACTGTGTGTTCCAGTCCTGTAACTGTGTGTTCCAGCCCTGTAACTGTGTGTTCCAGCCCTGTAACTGTGTGTTCCAGCCCTGTAACTGTGTGTTCCAGTCCTGTAACTGTGTGTCCCAGCCCTATAACCGTGTGTTCCAGCCCTGTAAATGTGTTCCAGCCCTGTAACTGTGTCCCAGCCCTGTAACTGTGTGTTCCAGCCCTGTAACTGTGTGTTCCAGCCCTGTAACTGTGTGGTCCAGCCCTGTAACTGTGTTCCAGCCCTGTAACTATGTGTTCCAGCCCTATAACTGTGTGTTCCAGCCCTGTAACTGTGTTCCAGCCCTGTAACTATGTGATCCAGCCCTGTAACTGTGTGTTCCAGCCCTGTAACTGTGTGTTCCAGCCCTGTAACTGTGTGTTCCAGTCCTGTAACTGTGTGTCCCAGCCCTATAACCGTGTGTTCCAGCCCTGTAAATGTGTTCCAGCCCTGTAACTGTGTCCCAGCCCTGTAACTGTGTGTTCCAGCCCTGTAACTGTGTGTTCCAGCCCTGTAACTGTGTGGTCCAGCCATGTAACTGTGTTCCAGCCCTGTAACTATGTGTTCCAGCCCTATAACTGTGTGTTCCAGCCCTGTAACCGTGTGTTCCAGCCCTGTAACCGTGTGTTCCAGCCCTGTAACTGTGTGTTCCAGCCCTGTAAATGTGTGTCCCAGCCCTGTAACTGTGTTCCAGCCCTGTAACTGTGTCCGAGCCCTGTAACTGTCTGTTCCAGCCCTGTAACTGTGTTCCAGCCCTGTAACTATGTGTTCCAGCCCTATAACTGTGTGTTCCAGCCCTGTAACTGTGTTCCAGCCCTGTAACTATGTGATCCAGCCCTGTAACTGTGTGTTCCAGCCCTGTAACTGTGTGTTCCAGCTCTGTAACTGTGTGTTCCAGCCCTGTAACTGTGTTCCAGCCCTGTAACTGTGTGTTCCAGCCCTGTAACTGTGTTCCAGCCCTGTAACTGTGTGTTCCAGCCCTGTAAATGTGTGTCCCAGCCCTATAACTGTGTTCCAGCCATGTAACTGTGTGTTCCATCCCTATAACTGTGTGTTCCAGCCCTGTAACTGTGTGTTCCAGCCCTATAACTGTGTTCTAGCCCTGTAACTGTGTGTTCCAGCCCTGTAAATGTGTGTTCCAGCCCTGTAACTGTCTGTTCCAGCCCTGTAACTGCGTGTTCCCAGCCCTGTAAATGTGTGTCCCAGCCCTATAACCGTGTGTTCCAGCCCTGTAAATGTGTTCCAGCCCTGTAACTGTGTGTTCCAGCCCTGTAACCGTGTTCCAGTCATGTAACTGTGTGTCCCAGCCCTGTAACTGTGTTCCAGCCCTGTAACTGTGTGTCCCAGCCCTGTAACTGTGTTCCAGTCCTGTAACTGCGTTCCATCCCTGTAACTGCGTTCCAGCCCTGTAACTGTTGCCCAGCCCTATAACCGTGTGTTCCAGCCCTGTAACTGTGTTCCAGTCATGTAACTGTGTGTTCCAGCCCTGTAACTGTGTGTTCCAGCCCTGTAACTGTGTGTTCCAGCCCTGTAACTGTGTTCCAGCCCTGTAACCGTGTGTTCCAGCCCTGTAACTGTGTTCCAGCCCTTTAACTGTGTTCCAGTCCTATAACCATGTGTTCCAGCCCTGTAACTGTGTTCCAGCCCTGTAACTGTGTCCCAGCCCTATAACTGTGTGTTCCAGCCCTGTAACTGTGTTCCAGCCCTGTAACTGTGTCCCAGCCCTATAACCGTGTGTTCCAGCCCTGTAACTGTGTTCCAGTTATGTAAATGTCTGTTCCAGTTATGTAACTGTGTTCCAGCCCTGTAACTGAGTCCCAGCCCTATAACCGTGTGTTCCAGCCCTGTAACTGTGTTCCATCCCTGTAACTGTGTTCCAGCCCTATAACCATGTGTTCCAGCCCTCTAACTGTGTTCCAGTCCTATAACTGTGTGTTCCAGCCCTGTAACTGTGTCCCAGCCCTATAACCGTGTGTTCCAGCCCTGTAACTGTGTTCCAGCCCTGTAACTGTGTTCCAGTCCTATAACCGTGTGTTCCAGCCCTGTAACTGTGTTCCAGCCCTGTAACTGTGTCCCAGCCCTGTAACCGTGTGTTCCAGCCCTGTAACTGTGTGTTCCAGCCCTGTAACTGTGTTCCAGCCCTGTAACTGTGTTCCAGTCCTGTAACCGTGTGTTCCAGCCCTGTAACTGTGTTCCAGCCCTGTAACTGTGTGTTCCAGTCCTGTAACTGTGTTCCAGCCCTGTAACTGTGTTCCAGCCCTGTAACTGTGTGTTCCAGCCCTGTAACTGTGTTCCAGCCCTGTAACTGTGTTCCAGTCCTGTAACCGTGTGTTCCAGCCCTGTAACTGTGTTCCAGCCCTGTAACTGTGTTCCAGTCCTGTAACCGTGTGTTCCAGCCCTGTAACTGTGTTCCAGCCCTGTAACTGTGTGTTCCAGCCCTGTAACTGTGTTCCAGCCCTGTAACTGTGTTCCAGCCCTGTAACTGTGTGTTCCAGCCCTGTAACTGTGTTCCAGCCCTGAAACTGTGTTCCAGTCCTGTAACCGTGTGTTCCAGTCCTATAACCGTGTGTTCCAGCCCTGTAACTGTGTTCCAGCCCTGTAACTGTGTCCCAGCCCTGTAACCGTGTGTTCCAGCCCTGTAACTGTGTGTTCCAGCCCTGTAACTGTGTTCCAGCCCTGTAACTGTGTTCCAGTCCTGTAACCGTGTGTTCCAGCCCTGTAACTGTGTTCCAGCCCTGTAACTGTGTGTTCCAGCCCTGTAACTGTGTTCCAGCCCTGTAACTGTGTTCCAGCCCTGTAACTGTGTGTTCCAGCCCTGTAACTGTGTTCCAGCCCTGTAACTGTGTTCCAGTCCTGTAACCGTGTGTTCCAGCCCTGTAACTGTGTTCCAGCCCTGTAACTGTGTTCCAGTCCTGTAACCGTGTGTTCCAGCCCTGTAACTGTGTTCCAGCCCTGTAACTGTGTGTTCCAGCCCTGTAACTGTGTTCCAGCCCTGTAACTGTGTTCCAGCCCTGTAACTGTGTGTTCCAGCCCTGTAACTGTGTTCCAGCCCTGTAACTGTGTTCCAGTCCTGTAACCGTGTGTTCCAGTCCTATAACCGTGTGTTCCAGCCCTGTAACTGTGTTCCAGCCCTGTAACTGAGTCCCAGCCCTATAACCGTGTGTTCCAGCCCTGTAACTGTGTTCCATCCCTGTAACTGTGTTCCAGCCCTATAACCATGTGTTCCAGCCCTCTAACTGTGTTCCAGTCCTATAACTGTGTGTTCCAGCCCTGTAACTGTGTCCCAGCCCTATAACCGTGTGTTCCAGCCCTGTAACTGTGTTCCAGCCCTGTAACTGTGTTCCAGTCCTATAACCGTGTGTTCCAGCCCTGTAACTGTGTTCCAGCCCTGTAACTGTGTCCCAGCCCTGTAACCGTGTGTTCCAGCCCTGTAACTGTGTGTTCCAGCCCTGTAACTGTGTTCCAGCCCTGTAACTGTGTTCCAGTCCTGTAACCGTGTGTTCCAGCCCTGTAACTGTGTTCCAGCCCTGTAACTGTGTGTTCCAGTCCTGTAACTGTGTTCCAGCCCTGTAACTGTGTTCCAGCCCTGTAACTGTGTGTTCCAGCCCTGTAACTGTGTTCCAGCCCTGTAACTGTGTTCCAGTCCTGTAACCGTGTGTTCCAGCCCTGTAACTGTGTTCCAGCCCTGTAACTGTGTTCCAGTCCTGTAACCGTGTGTTCCAGCCCTGTAACTGTGTTCCAGCCCTGTAACTGTGTGTTCCAGCCCTGTAACTGTGTTCCAGCCCTGTAACTGTGTTCCAGCCCTGTAACTGTGTGTTCCAGCCCTGTAACTGTGTTCCAGCCCTGTAACTGTGTTCCAGTCCTGTAACCGTGTGTTCCAGTCCTATAACCGTGTGTTCCAGCCCTGTAACTGTGTTCCAGCCCTGTAACTGTGTCCCAGCCCTGTAACCGTGTGTTCCAGCCCTGTAACTGTGTGTTCCAGCCCTGTAACTGTGTTCCAGCCCTGTAACTGTGTTCCAGTCCTGTAACCGTGTGTTCCAGCCCTGTAACTGTGTTCCAGCCCTGTAACTGTGTGTTCCAGCCCTGTAACTGTGTTCCAGCCCTGTAACTGTGTTCCAGCCCTGTAACTGTGTGTTCCAGCCCTGTAACTGTGTTCCAGCCCTGTAACTGTGTTCCAGTCCTGTAACCGTGTGTTCCAGCCCTGTAACTGTGTTCCAGCCCTGTAACTGTGTTCCAGTCCTGTAACCGTGTGTTCCAGCCCTGTAACTGTGTTCCAGCCCTGTAACTGTGTGTTCCAGCCCTGTAACTGTGTTCCAGCCCTGTAACTGTGTTCCAGCCCTGTAACTGTGTGTTCCAGCCCTGTAACTGTGTTCCAGCCCTGTAACTGTGTTCCAGTCCTGTAACCGTGTGTTCCAGTCCTATAACCGTGTGTTCCAGCCCTGTAACTGTGTTCCAGTCCTGTAACCGTGTACCAGTCCAATAACCGTGTGTTCCAGCCCTGTAACTGTGTTCCAGCCCTGTAACTGTGTTCCAGTCCTGTAACCGTGTGTTCCAGTCCTATAATCGTGTGTTCCAGCCCTGTAACTGTGTTCCAGCCCTGTAACCGTGTACCAGTCCTATAACCGTGTGTTCCAGCCCTGTAACTGTGTTCCAGCCCTGTAACTGTGTTCCAGTCCTGTAACCGTGTGTTCCAGTCCTATAACCGTGTGTTCCAGCCCTGTAACTGTGTTCCAGTCCTGTAACCGTGTACCAGTCCTATAACCGTGTGTTCCAGCCCTGTAACTGTGTTCCAGCCCTGTAACCGTGTACCAGTCCTATAACCGTGTGTTCCAGCCCTGTAACTGTGTTCCAGCCCTGTAACTGTGTTCCAGTCCTGTAACCGTGTGTTCCAGTCCTATAACCGTGTGTTCCAGCCCTGTAACTGTGTTCCAGTCCTGTAACCGTGTACCAGTCCTATAACCGTGTGTTCCAGCCCTGTAACTGTGTTCCAGCCCTGTAACCGTGTACCAGCCCATTATTATGTCACCAGAGAGGAAGGGCTGACTATACTGATACAGTAACGTAAGGTATGGTGACTCATTTCCTCTCTTCCTAAGACACCAGGTTCTTTACAGATCCCCAGGACACACAACACAATTCAACCGTTTCCACACAGATGGTAAAGATATAGAAGCATTTAACAAGATCATTGTATGTTCTGCCGAGAACCTGTCAGTCATTAGTGTGACAGTAAATACACGTACAAGATTCATTAATATGGCAGCAAACACAATATTAATTAATATGGCAGCAAACACAATATTAATTAATATGGCAGCAAACACAATATTAATTAATATGGCAGCAAACACAATATTAATTAATATGGCAGCAAACACAATATTAATTAATATGGCAGCAAACACAATATTAATTAATATGGCAGCAAACACAATGTTAATTAATATGGCAGCAAATACACTTACAATATTAATTAATATGGCAGCAAAAACACTTACAATATTAATTAATATGGCAGCAAATACACTTACAATATTAATTAATATGGCAGCAAACACAATGTTAATTAATATGGCAGCAAATACACTATTAATTAATATGGCAGCAAACACAATATTAATTAATATGGCAGCAAACACAATGTTAATTAATATGGCAGCAAACACACTTACAATATTAATTAATATGGCAGCAAACACAATGTTAATTAATATGGCAGCAAACACAATATTAATTAATATGGCAGCAAACACAATATTAATTAATATGGCAGCAAACACAATGTTAATTAATATGGCAGCAAACACACTTACAATATTAATTAATTTGGCAGCAAACACACTTACAATATTAAGTAATATGGCAGCAAACACACTATTAATTAATATGGCATCAAACACAATATTAATTAATATGGCATCAAACACACTTACAATATTAATTAATATGGCAGCAAATACAATATTAATTAATATGGCAGCAAATACACTTACAATGTTAATTAATATGGCAGCAAACACAATGTTAATTAATATGGCAGCAAACACACTTACAATATTAATTAATATGGCAGCAAATACACTTACAATATTAATTAATATGGCAGCAAACACACTTACACTATTAATTAATATGGCAGCAAACACACTTACAATATTAATTAATATGGCAGCAAACACACCTACAATATTAATTAATATGGCAGCAAACACAATGTTAATTAATATGGCAGCAAACACACTTACAATATTAATTAATATGGCAGCAAACACAATGTTAATTAATATGGCAGCAAACACACTTACAATATTAATTAATATGGCAGCAAACACAATGTTAATTAATATGGCAGCAAACACACTTACAATATTAATTAATATGGCAGCAAACACAATGTTAATTAATATGGCAGCAAACACAATATTAATTAATATGGCATCAAATACACTTACAATGTTAATTAATATGGCAGCAAATACACTTACAATGTTAATTAATATGGCAGCAAACACAATATTAATTAATATGGCAGCAAACACAATATTAATTAATATGGCAGCAAACACAATGTTAATTAATATGGCATCAAACACACTTACAATATTAATTAATATGGCAGCAAACACAATGTTAATTAATATGGCAGCAAACACAATGTTAATTAATATGGCAGCAAACACACTTACAATATTAATTAATATGGCAGCAAACACAATGTTAATTAATATGGCAGCAAACACAATATTAATTAATATGGCATCAAATACACTTACAATGTTAATTAATATGGCAGCAAATACACTTACAATATTAATTAATATGGCAGCAAACACAATATTAATTAATATGGCAGCAAACACAATGTTAATTAATATGGCATCAAACACACTTACAATATTAATTAATATGGCAGCAAGTACACTTACAATATTAATTAATATGGCATCAAACACACTTACAATGTTAATTAATATGGCAGCAAATACACTTACAATGTTAATTAATATGGCAGCAAACACAATATTATTTAATATGGCAGCAAACACAATGTTAATTAATATGGCAGCAAACACACTTACAATATTAATTAATATGGCACCAAACACAATGTTAATTAATATGGCAGCAAACACAATATTAATTAATATGGCAGCAAACACAATATTAATTAATATGGCAGCAAACACAATGTTAATTAATATGGCAGCAAACACACTTACAATATTAATTAATATGGCAGCAAACACACTTACAATATTAAGTAATATGGCAGCAAACACACTATTAATTAATATGGCATCAAACACAATATTAATTAATATGGCATCAAACACACTTACAATATTAATTAATATGGCAGCAAATACAATATTAATTAATATGGCAGCAAATACACTTACAATGTTAATTAATATGGCAGCAAATACAATATTAATTAATATGGCAGCAAATACACTATTAATTAATATGGCAGCAAACACAATGTTAATTAATATGGCAGCAAACACACTTACAATATTAATTAATATGGCAGCAAATACACTTACAATATTAATTAATATGGCAGCAAACACACTTACAATATTAATTAATATGGCAGCAAACACACTTACAATATTAATTAATATGGCAGCAAACACACTTACAATATTAATTAATATGGCAGCAAACACAATGTTAATTAATATGGCAGCAAACACAATGTTAATTAATATGGCAGCAAACACACTTACAATATTAATTAATATGGCAGCAAACACAATGTTAATTAATATGGCAGCAAACACAATATTAATTAATATGGCATCAAATACACTTACAATGTTAATTAATATGGCAGCAAATACACTTACAATGTTAATTAATATGGCAGCAAACACAATATTAATTAGTATGGCAGCAAACACAATATTAATTAATATGGCAGCAAACACAATGTTAATTAATATGGCAGCAAATACACTTACAATGTTAATTAATATGGCAGCAAACACAATATTAATTAATATGGCAGCAAACACAATGTTAATTAATATGGCATCAAACACAATATTAATTAATATGGCATCAAACACAATGTTAATTAATATGGCAGCAAACACAATATTAATTAATATGTCAGCAAACACAATATTAATTAATATGGCAGCAAACACAATGTTAATTAATATGGCATCAAACACACTTACAATATTAATTAATATGGCAGCAAACACAATGTTAATTAATATGGCATCAAACACAATGTTAATTAATATGGCATCAAATACACTATTAATTAATATGGCATCAAACACAATATTAATTAATATGGCATCAAATACACTATTAATTAATATGGCAGCAAATACAATATTAATTAATATGGCAGCAAATACACTATTAATTAATATGGCAGCAAACACAATGTTAATTAATATGGCAGCAAACACACTTACAATATTAATTAATATGGCAGCAAATACAATATTAATTTATATGGCAGCAAATACACTATTAATTAATATGGCAGCAAACACAATGTTAATTAATATGGCATCAAACACACTTACAATATTAATTAATATGGCAGCAAATACACTATTAATTAATATGGCAGCAAACACAATGTTAATTAATATGGCATCAAAACACTTACAATATTAATTAATATGGCAGCAAACACACTTACAATATTAATTCATATGGCAGCAAATACAATATTAATTAATATGACAGCAAATAAACTATTAATTAATATGGCAGCAAACACAATGTTAATTAATATGGCAGCAAATACACTATTAATTAATATGGCAGCAAATACAATATTAATTAATATGGCATCAAACACAATGTTAATTAATATGGCATCAAACACAATGTTAATTAATATGGCATCAAACACAATATTAATTAATATGGCATCAAATACACTATTAATTAATATGGCAGCAAATACAATATTAATTAATATGGCAGCAAATACACTATTAATTAATATGGCAACAAACACAATGTTAATTAATATGGCAGCAAACACACTTACAATATTAATTAATATGGCAGCAAATACAATATTAATTAATATGGCAGCAAATACACTATTAATTAATATGGCAGCAAACACAATGTTAATTAATATGGCAGCAAACACACTTACAATATTAATTAATATGGCAGCAAATACACTTACAATATTAATTAATATGGCATCAAACACAATGTTAATTAATATGGCATCAAACACAATATTAATTAATATGGCATCAAATACACTATTAATTAATATGGCAGCAAATACAATATTAATTAATATGGCAGCAAATACACTATTAATTAATATGGCAGCAAACACAATGTTAATTAATATGGCAGCAAACACACTTACAATATTAATTAATATGGCAGCAAATACAATATTAATTAATATGGCAGCAAATACACTATTAATTAATATGGCAGCAAACACAATGTTAATTAATATGGCAGCAAACACACTTACAATATTAATTAATATGGCAGCAAATACACTTACAATATTAATTAATATGGCAGCAAACACACTTACAATATTAATTAATATGGCAGCAAACACACTTACAATATTAATTAATATGGCAGCAAACACAATGTTAATTAATATGGCAGCAAACACAATGTTAATTAATATGGCAGCAAACACACTTACAATATTAATTAATATGGCAGCAAACACAATGTTAATTAATATGGCAGCAAACACAATATTAATTAATATGGCATCAAATACACTTACAATGTTAATTAATATGGCAGCAAATACACTTACAATATTAATTAATATGGCAGCAAACACAATATTAATTAATATGGCAGCAAACACAATGTTAATTAATATGGCATCAAACACACTTACAACATTAATTAATATGGCAGCAAGTACACTTACAATATTAATTAATATGGCATCAAACACACTTACAATGTTAATTAATATGGCAGCAAATACACTTACAATGTTAATTAATATGGCAGCAAACACAATATTAATTAATATGGCAGCAAACACAATGTTAATTAATATGGCAGCAAACACACTTACAATATTAATTAATATGGCACCAAACACAATGTTAATTAATATGGCAGCAAACACAATATTAATTAATATGGCAGCAAACACAATATTAATTAATATGGCAGCAAACACAATGTTAATTAATATGGCAGCAAACACACTTACAATATTAATTAATATGGCAGCAAACACACTTACAATATTAAGTAATATGGCAGCAAACACACTATTAATTAATATGGCATCAAACACAATATTAATTAATATGGCATCAAACACACTTACAATATTAATTAATATGGCAGCAAATACAATATTAATTAATATGGCAGCAAATACACTTACAATGTTAATTAATATGGCAACAAATACAATATTAATTAATATGGCAGCAAATACACTATTAATTAATATGGCAGCAAACACAATGTTAATTAATATGGCAGCAAACACACTTACAATATTAATTAATATGGCAGCAAATACACTTACAATATTAATTAATATGGCAGCAAACACACTTACAATATTAATTAATATGGCAGCAAACACACTTACAATATTAATTAATATGGCAGCAAACACAATGTTAATTAATATGGCAGCAAACACAATGTTAATTAATATGGCAGCAAACACACTTATATTAATTAATATGGCAGCAAACACAATATTAATTAATATGGCAGCAAACACAATATTAATTAATATGGCATCAAATACACTTACAATGTTAATTAATATGGCAGCAAACACAACAATTAATATGGCAAAACACAATATTAATTAATATGGCAGCAAACACAATATTAATTAATATGGCAGCAAACACAATGTTAATTAATATGGCATCAAACACACTTACAATATTAATTAATATGGCAGCAAACACAATGTTAATTAATATGGCAGCAAACACAATGTTAATTAATATGGCAGCAAACACACTTACAATATTAATTAATATGGCAGCAAACACAATGTTAATTAATATGGCAGCAAACACAATATTAATTAATATGGCATCAAATACACTTACAATGTTAATTAATATGGCAGCAAATACACTTACAATGTTAATTAATATGGCAGCAAACACAATATTAATTAGTATGGCAGCAAACACAATATTAATTAATATGGCAGCAAACACAATGTTAATTAATATGGCAGCAAATACACTTACAATGTTAATTAATATGGCAGCAAACACAATATTAATTAATATGGCAGCAAACACAATGTTAATTAATATGGCATCAAACACAATATTAATTAATATGGCATCAAACACAATGTTAATTAATATGGCAGCAAACACAATATTAATTAATATGTCAGCAAACACAATATTAATTAATATGGCAGCAAACACAATGTTAATTAATATGGCATCAAACACACTTACAATATTAATTAATATGGCAGCAAACACAATGTTAATTAATATGGCATCAAACACAATGTTAATTAATATGGCATCAAATACACTATTAATTAATATGGCATCAAACACAATATTAATTAATATGGCATCAAATACACTATTAATTAATATGGCAGCAAATACAATATTAATTAATATGGCAGCAAATACACTATTAATTAATATGGCAGCAAACACAATGTTAATTAATATGGCAGCAAACACACTTACAATATTAATTAATATGGCAGCAAATACAATATTAATTTATATGGCAGCAAATACACTATTAATTAATATGGCAGCAAACACAATGTTAATTAATATGGCATCAAACACACTTACAATATTAATTAATATGGCAGCAAATACAATGTTAATTAATATGGCATCAAACACACTTACAATATTAATTAATATGGCAGCAAACACAATATTAATTAATATGGCAGCAAACACAATATTAATTAATATGGCAGCAAACACACTTACAATATTAATTAATATGGCAGCAAACACACTTACAATATTAAGTAATATGGCAGCAAACACACTATTAATTAATATGGCATCAAACACAATATTAATTAATATGGCATCAAACACACTTACAATATTAATTAATATGGCAGCAAATACAATATTAATTAATATGGCAGCAAATACACTTACAATGTTAATTAATATGGCAACAAATACAATATTAATTAATATGGCAGCAAATACACTATTAATTAATATGGCAGCAAACACAATGTTAATTAATATGGCAGCAAACACACTTACAATATTAATTAATATGGCAGCAAATACACTTACAATATTAATTAATATGGCAGCAAACACACTGGCAGCAAACACACTTACAATTAATTAATTAATATGGCAGCAAACACAATGTTAATTAATATGGCAGCAAACACAATGTTAATTAATATGGCAGCAAACACACTTACAATATTAATTAATATGGCAGCAAACACAATGTTAATTAATATGGCAGCAAACACAATATTAATTAATATGGCATCAAATACACTTACAATGTTAATTAATATGGCAGCAAATACACTAACAATGTTAATTAATATGGCAGCAAACACAATATTAATTAATATGGCAGCAAACACAATATTAATTAATATGGCAGCAAACACAATGTTAATTAATATGGCATCAAACACACTTACAATATTAATTAATATGGCAGCAAACACAATGTTAATTAATATGGCAGCAAACACAATGTTAATTAATATGGCAGCAAACACACTTACAATATTAATTAATATGGCAGCAAACACAATGTTAATTAATATGGCAGCAAACACAATATTAATTAATATGGCATCAAATACACTTACAATGTTAATTAATATGGCAGCAAATACACTTACAATGTTAATTAATATGGCAGCAAACACAATATTAATTAATATGGCAGCAAACACAATATTAATTAATATGGCAGCAAACACAATGTTAATTAATATGGCAGCAAATACACTTACAATGTTAATTAATATGGCAGCAAACACAATATTAATTAATATGGCAGCAAACACAATGTTAATTAATATGACATCAAACACAATATTAATTAATATGGCATCAAACACAATGTTAATTAATATGGCAGCAAACACAATATTAATTAATATGGCAGCAAACACAATATTAATTAATATGGCAGCAAACACAATGTTAATTAATATGGCATCAAACACACTTACAATATTAATTAATATGGCAGCAAACACAATGTTAATTAATATGGCATCAAACACAATGTTAATTAATATGGCATCAAATACACTATTAATTAATATGGCATCAAACACAATATTAATTAATATGGCATCAAATACACTATTAATTAATATGGCAGCAAATACAATATTAATTAATATGGCAGCAAATACACTATTAATTAATATGGCAGCAAACACAATGTTAATTAATATGGCAGCAAACACACTTACAATATTAATTAATATGGCAGCAAATACAATATTAATTTATATGGCAGCAAATACACTATTAATTAATATGGCAGCAAACACAATGTTAATTAATATGGCATCAAACACACTTACAATATTAATTAATATGGCAGCAAATACAATGTTAATTAATATGGCATCAAACACACTTACAATATTAATTAATATGGCAGCAAACACAATATTAATTAATATGGCAGCAAACACAATATTAATTAATATGGCAGCAAACACAATGTTAATTAATATGGCATCAAACACACTTACAATATTAATTAATATGGCAGCAAACACAATGTTAATTAATATGGCAGCAAACACAATGTTAATTAATATGGCAGCAAACACACTTACAATATTAATTAATATGGCAGCAAACACAATGTTAATTAATATGGCAGCAAACACAATATTAATTAATATGGCATCAAATACACTTACAATGTTAATTAATATGGCAGCAAATACACTTACAATGTTAATTAATATGGCAGCAAACACAATATTAATTAGTATGGCAGCAAACACAATATTAATTAATATGGCAGCAAACACAATGTTAATTAATATGGCAGCAAATACACTTACAATGTTAATTAATATGGCAGCAAACACAATATTAATTAATATGGCAGCAAACACAATTAATATGTTATTAATTAATATGGCATCAAACACAATATTAATTAATATGGCATTTAATTAATATGGCAGCAAACACAATATTAATTAATATGGCAGCAAACACAATATTAATTAATATGGCAGCAAACACAATATTAATTAATATGGCAGCAAACACAATATTAATTAATATGGCAGCAAACACAATATTAATTAATATGGCAGCAAACACAATGTTAATTAATATGGCATCAAACACAATATTAATTAATATGGCATAAATTAATATGGCATCAAACACAATATTAATTAATATTAATTAATATGGCATCAAATACAATATTAATTAATATGGCAGCAAATACAATATTAATTAATATTAATTAATATGGCAGCAAACACAATGTTAATTAATATGGCAGCAAACACACTTACAATATTAATTAATATGGCAGCAAATACAATATTAATTAATATGGCAGCAAATACACTATTAATTAATATGGCAGCAAACACAATGTTAATTAATATGGCATCAAACACACTTACAATATTAATTAATATGGCAGCAAATACACTATTAATTAATATGGCAGCAAACACAATGTTAATTAATATGGCATCAAACACACTTACAATATTAATTAATATGGCAGCAAACACACTTACAATATTAATTAATATGGCAGCAAATACACTTACAATATTAATTAATATGGCAGCAAATACACTTTAATTAATATGGCAGCAAACACAATGTTAATTAATATGGCATCAAACACACTATTAAATATTAATTAATATGGCAGCAAACACACTTACAATATTAATTAATATGGCAGCAAATACAATATTAATTAATATGGCAGCAAATACACTATTAATTAATATGGCAGCAAACACAATGTTAATTAATATGGCAGCAAATATGGCATGGCAAAATACAATATTAATTAATATGGCATCAAACACAATGTTAATTAATATGGCAGCATCAAACACAATGTTAATTAATATGGCATCAAACACAATATTAATTAATATGGCATCAAATACACTATTAATTAATATGGCAGCAAATACAATATTAATTAATATGGCAGCAAATACACTATTAATAAATATGGCAACAAACACAATGTTAATTAATATGGCAGCAAACACACTTACAATATTAATTAATATGGCAGCAAATACAATATTAATTAATATGGCAGCAAATACACTATTAATTAATATGGCAGCAAACACAATGTTAATTAATATGGCAGCAAACACACTTACAATATTAATTAATATGGCAGCAAATACACTTACAATATTAATTAATATGGCAGCAAATACAATATTAATTAATATGGCAGCAAATACACTATTAATTAATATGGCAGCAAACACAATGTTAATTAATATGGCAGCAAATACACTATTAATTAATATGGCAAATAAATACAATATTAATTAATATGGCATCAAACACAATGTTAATTAATATGGCATCAAACACAATGTTAATTAATATGGCATCAAACACAATATTAATTAATATGGCATCAAATACACTATTAATTAATATGGCAGCAAATACAATATTAATTAATATGGCAGCAAATACACTATTAATTAATATGGCAACAAACACAATGTTAATTAATATGGCAGCAAACACACTTACAATATTAATTAATATGGCAGCAAATACAATATTAATTAATATGGCAGCAAATACACTATTAATTAATATGGCAGCAAACACAATGTTAATTAATATGGCAGCAAACACAATATTAATTAATATGGCTTACAATATTAATTAATATGGCAGCAAATACACTTACAATATTAATTAATATGGCATCAAACACAATGTTAATTAATATGGCATCAAACACAATATTAATTAATATGGCATCAAATACACTATTAATTAATATGGCAGCAAATACAATATTAATTAATATGGCAGCAAATACACTATTAATTAATATGGCAGCAAACACAATGTTAATTAATATGGCAGCAAACACACTTACAATATTAATTAATATGGCAGCAAATACAATATTAATTAATATGGCAGCAAATACACTATTAATTAATATGGCAGCAAACACAATGTTAATTAATATGGCAGCAAACACACTTACAATATTAATTAATATGGCAGCAAATACACACAATATTAATTAATATGGCAGCAAACACACTTACAATATTAATTAATATGGCAGCAAACACACTTACAATATTAATTAATATGGCAGCAAACACAATGTTAATTAATATGGCAGCAAACACAATGTTAATTAATATGGCAGCAAATACACTTACAATATTAATTAATATGGCAGCAAACACAATGTTAATTAATATGGCAAAACACAATATTAATTAATATGGCATCAAACAATATTACACTATTAATTAATATGGCAGCAAATACAATATTAATTATTAATTAATTAATATGGCAGCAAACACAATGTTAATTAATATGGCAGCAAACACACTTACAATATTAATTAATATGGCAGCAAATACAATATTAATTAATATGGCAGCAAATACACTATTAATTAATATGGCAGCAAACACAATGTTAATTAATATGGCAGCAAACACACTTACAATATTAATTAATATGGCAGCAAATACACTTACAATATTAATTAATATGGCAGCAAACACACTTACAATATTAATTAATATGGCAGCAAACACACTTACAATATTAATTAATATGGCAGCAAACACAATGTTAATTAATATGGCAGCAAACACAATGTTAATTAATATGGCAGCAAACACACTTACAATATTAATTAATATGGCAGCAAACACAATGTTAATTAATATGGCAGCAAACACAATATTAATTAATATGGCATCAAATACACTTACAATGTTAATTAATATGGCAGCAAATACACTTACAATATTAATTAATATGGCAGCAAACACAATATTAATTAATATGGCAGCAAACACAATGTTAATTAATATGGCATCAAACACACTTACAATGTTAATTAATATGGCAGCAAATACACTTACAATGTTAATTAATATGGCAGCAAACACAATATTAATTAATATGGCAGCAAACACAATGTTAATTAATATGGCAGCAAACACACTTACAATATTAATTAATATGGCACCAAACACAATGTTAATTAATATGGCAGCAAACACAATATTAATTAATATGGCAGCAAACACAATATTAATTAATATGGCAGCAAACACAATGTTAATTAATATGGCAGCAAACACACTTACAATATTAATTAATATGGCAGCAAACACACTTACAATATTAAGTAATATGGCAGCAAACACAATATTAATTAATATGGCATCAAACACAATATTAATTAATATGGCATCAAACACACTTACAATATTAATTAATATGGCAGCAAATACAATATTAATTAATATGGCAGCAAATACACTTAATTAATATGGCAAAATACACTTACAATGTTAATTAATATGGCAGCAAATACAATATAATTAATATGGCAGCAAATACACTATTAATTAATATGGCAGCAAACACAATGTTAATTAATATGGCAGCAAACACACTTACAATATTAATTAATATGGCAGCAAATACACTTAAATATTAATTAATATGGCAGCAAACACACTTACAATATTAATTAATATGGCAGCAAACACACTTACAATATTAATTAATATGGCAGCAAACACACTTACAATATTAATTAATATGGCAGCAAACACAATGTTAATTAATATGGCAGCAAACACAATGTTAATTAATATGGCAGCAAACACACTTACAATATTAATTAATATGGCAGCAAACACAATGTTAATTCATATGGCAGCAAACACAATATTAATTAATATGGCATCAAATACACTTACAATGTTAATTAATATGGCAGCAAACACAATGTTAATTAATATGGCAGCAAACACAATATTAATTAATATGGCAGCAAACACAATATTAATTAATATGGCAGCAAACACAATGTTAATTAATATGGCAGCAAACACACTTACAATATTAATTAATATGGCAGCAAACACACTTACAATATTAAGTAATATGGCAGCAAACACACTATTAATTAATATGGCATCAAACACAATATTAATTAATATGGCATCAAACACACTTACAATATTAATTAATATGGCAGCAAATACAATATTAATTAATATGGCAGCAAATACACTTACAATGTTAATTAATATGGCAGCAAATACAATATTAATTAATATGGCAGCAAATACACTATTAATTAATATGGCAGCAAACACAATGTTAATTAATATGGCAGCAAACACACTTACAATATTAATTAATATGGCAGCAAATACACTTACAATATTAATTAATATGGCAGCAAACACACTTACAATATTAATTAATATGGCAGCAAACACACTTACAATATTAATTAATATGGCAGCAAACACACTTACAATATTAATTAATATGGCAGCAAACACAATGTTAATTAATATGGCAGCAAACACAATGTTAATTAATATGGCAGCAAACACACTTACAATATTAATTAATATGGCAGCAAACACAATGTTAATTAATATGGCAGCAAACACAATATTAATTAATATGGCATCAAATACACTTACAATGTTAATTAATATGGCAGCAAATACACTAACAATGTTAATTAATATGGCAGCAAACACAATATTAATTAATATGGCAGCAAACACAATATTAATTAATATGGCAGCAAACACAATGTTAATTAATATGGCATCAAACACACTTACAATATTAATTAATATGGCAGCAAACACAATGTTAATTAATATGGCAGCAAACACAATGTTAATTAATATGGCATCAAACACACTTACAATATTAATTAATATGGCAGCAAATACACTATTAATTAATATGGCAGCAAACACAATGTTAATTAATATGGCAGCAAACACACTTACAATATTAATTAATATGGCAGCAAATACAATATTAATTAATATGGCAGCAAATACACTATTAATTAATATGGCAGCAAACACAATGTTAATTAATATGGCATCAAACACACTTACAATATTAATTAATATGGCAGCAAACACACTTACAATATTAATTAATATGGCAGCAAATACAATATTAATTAATATGGCAGCAAATACACTATTAATTAATATGGCAGCAAACACAATGTTAATTAATATGGCAGCAAATACACTATTAATTAATATGGCAGCAAATACAATATTAATTAATATGGCATCAAACACAATGTTAATTAATATGGCATCAAACACAATGTTAATTAATATGGCATCAAACACAATATTAATTAATATGGCATCAAATACACTATTAATTAATATGGCAGCAAATACAATATTAATTAATATGGCAGCAAATACAATATTAATTAATATGGCAGCAAATACACTATTAATTAATATGGCAGCAAACACAATGTTAATTAATATGGCAGCAAACACACTTACAATATTAATTAATATGGCAGCAAATACACTTACAATATTAATTAATATGGCAGCAAACACACTTACAATATTAATTAATATGGCAGCAAACACACTTACAATATTAATTAATATGGCAGCAAACACAATGTGAATTAATATGGCAGCAAACACAATGTTAATTAATATGGCAGCAAACACACTTACAATATTAATTAATATGGCAGCAAACACAATGTTAATTAATATGGCAGCAAACACAATATTAATTAATATGGCATCAAATACACTTACAATGTTAATTAATATGGCAGCAAATACACTTACAATATTAATTAATATGGCAGCAAACACAATATTAATTAATATGGCAGCAAACACAATGTTAATTAATATGGCATCAAACACACTTACAATATTAATTAATATGGCAGCAAACACTTACAATATTAATTAATATGGCATCAAACACACTTACAATGTTAATTAATATGGCAGCAAACACACTTACAATGTTAATTAATATGGCAGCAAATACACAATATTAATTAATATGGCAGCAAACACAATATTAATTAATATGGCAGCAAATACACTTATGTTAATTAATATGGCAGCAAACACAAATATTAATTAATATGGCATCAAACACAATATTAATTAATTAATATGGCATCAAACACAATATTAATTAATATGGCAGCAAAACACAATGTTAATTAATATGGCAGCAAACACAAATATTAATTAATATGGCAGCAAACACACTTACAATATTAATTAATATGGCAGCAAACACACTTACAATATTAATTAATTAATTTAATTAATATGGCAGCAAACACAATATTAATTAATATGGCAAAACACAATATTAATTAATATGGCAGCAAACACAATGTTAATTAATATGGCAGCAAACACACTTACAATATTAATTAATATGGCAGCAAACACACTTACAATATTAATTAATATGGCAGCAAACACACTATTAATTAATATGGCATCAAACACAATATTAATTAATATGGCATCAAACACACTTACAATATTAATTAATATGGCAGCAAATACAATATTAATTAATATGGCAGCAAATACACTTACAATGTTAATTAATATGGCAGCAAATACAATATTAATTAATATAACACTATTAATTAATATGGCAGCAAACACAATGTTAATTAATATGGCAGCAAACACAATATTAATTAATATGGCAGCAAATACTCTTACAATATTAATTAATATGGCAGCAAACACACTTACAATATTAATTAATATGGCAGCAAACACACTTACAATATTAATTAATATGGCAGCAAACACACTTACAATATTAATTAATATGGCAGCAAACACAATGTTAATTAATATGGCAGCAAACACAATGTTAATTAATATGGCAGCAAACACACTTACAATATTAATTAATATGGCAGCAAACACAATGTTAATTAATATGGCAGCAAACACAATATTAATTAATATGGCATCAAATACACTTACAATGTTAATTAATATGGCAGCAAATACACTAACAATGTTAATTAATATGGCAGCAAACACAATATTAATTAATATGGCAGCAAACACAATATTAATTAATATGGCAGCAAATACACTTACAATGTTAATTAATATGGCAGCAAACACAATATTAATTAATATGGCAGCAAACACAATGTTAATTAATATGACATCAAACACAATATTAATTAATATGGCATCAAACACAATGTTAATTAATATGGCAGCAAACACAATATTAATTAATATGGCAGCAAACACAATATTAATTAATATGGCAGCAAACACAATGTTAATTAATATGGCATCAAACACACTTACAATATTAATTAATATGGCAGCAAACACAATGTTAATTAATATGGCATCAAATACACTATTAATTAATATGGCATCAAACACAATATTAATTAATATGGCATCAATACACTTAATTAATATGGCAGCAAATACAATATTAATTAATATGGCAGCAAATACACTATTAATTAATATGGCAGCAAACACAATGTTAATTAATATGGCAGCAAACACACTTACAATATTAATTAATATGGCAGCAAACACAATATTAATTAATATGGCAGCAAATACACTATTAATTAATATGGCAGCAAACACAATGTTAATTAATATGGCATCAAACACAATATTAATTAATATGGCAGCAAACACAATATTAATTAATATGGCAGCAAACACAATGTTAATTAATATGGCAGCAAACACAATTAATTAATATTAATTAATATGGCAGCAAATAATTATTAATTAATATGGCATCAAACACAATATTAATTAATATGGCATCAAACACAATATTAATTAATATGGCAGCAAACACACTTACAATATTAATTAATATGATAGCAAATACAATATTAATTAATATGGCAGCAAATACAATATTAATTAATATGGCAGCAAACACAATGTTAATTAATGGCAGCAAATACACTAATTAATTAATATGGCAAATACAATATTAATTAATATGGCATCAAACACAATGTTAATTAATATGGCATCAAACACAATGTTAATTAATATGGCATCAAAAACACAATATTAATTAATATGGCATCAAATACACTATTAATTAATATGGCAGCAAACACAATATTAATTAATATGGCAGCAAATACACTATTAATTAATATGGCAACAAACAAATGTTAATTAATATGGCAGCAAACACACTTACAATATTAATTAATATGGCAGCAAATACAATATTAATTAATATGGCAGCAAATACACTATTAATTAATATGGCAGCAAACACAATGTTAATTAATATGGCAGCAAACACACTTACAATATTAATTAATATGGCAGCAAATACAAATACAATATTAATTAATATGGCATCAAACACAATATTAATTAATATGGCATCAAACACAATATTAATTAATATGGCATCAAATACACTATTAATTAATATGGCAGCAAACACAATATTAATTAATATGGCAGCAAATACAAAATTAATATGGCAGCAAACACAATGTTAATTAATATGGCAGCAAACACACTTACAATATTAATTAATATGGCAGCAAATACAATATTAATTAATATGGCAGCAAATACACTATTAATTAATATGGCAGCAAACACAATGTTAATTAATATGGCAGCAAACACACTTACAATATTAATTAATATGGCAGCAAATACACTTACAATATTAATTAATATGGCAGCAAACACACTTACAATATTAATTAATATGGCAGCAAACACTTACAATATTAATTAATATGGCAGCAAACACAATATTAATTAATATGGCAGCAAACACAATGTTAATTAATATGGCAGCAAACACACTTACAATATTAATTAATATGGCAAAACACAATGTTAATTAATATGGCAGCAAACACACTTTAATTAATATGGCAATATTTAATTAATATGGCAAAACACAATGTTAATTAATATGGCAGCAAACACAATTTAATTAATATGGCAGCAAATACACTTACAATATTAATTAATATGGCAGCAAACACACTTACAATATTAATTAATATGGCAGCAAACACACTTACAATATTAATTAATATGGCAGCAAACACAATTAATATGGCAGCAAACACAATATTAATTAATATGGCAGCAAACACACTTACAATATTAATTAATATGGCAGCAAACACACAATATTAATTAATATGGCAGCAAATTAATATGGCATCAAACACACTTACAATATTAATTAATATGGCAGCAAACACAATGTTAATTAATATGGCAGCAAACACAATATTAATTAATATGGCATCAAATACACTTACAATGTTAATTAATATGGCAGCAAATACACTTACAATATTAATTAATATGGCAAAACACAATATTAATTAATATGGCAGCAAACACAATGTTAATTAATATGGCATCAAACACACTTACAATATTAATTAATATGGCAGCAAACACAATATTAATTAATATTAAACACACTATGGCATTAATATGGCAGCAAATACACTTACAATGTTAATTAATATGGCAGCAAACACAATGTTAATTAATATGGCAGCAAATACAATATTAATTAATATGGCAGCAAACACAATATTAATTAATATGGCATCAAACACAATGTTAATTAATATGGCAGCAAACACAATATTAATTAATATAAAACACAATATTAATTATGGCAGCAAACACAATATTAATTAATATGGCAGCAAACACAATATTAATTAATATGGCAGCAAACACAATATTAATTAATATGGCAGCAAACACAATATTAATTAATATGGCATCAAACACAATATTAATTAATATGGGCATCAAACACAATATTAATTAATATGGCATCAAACACAATATTAATTAATATGGCATCAAACACAATGTTAATTAATATGGCATCAAACACAATATTAATTAATATGGCATCAAACACACTGTTAATTAATATGGCATCAAACACAATATTAATTAATATGGCATCAAATACAATATTAATTAATATGGCAGCAAACACAATATTAATTAATATGGCATCAAACACACTTACAATATTAATTAATATGGCAGCAAACACAATGTTAATTAATATGGCAGCAAACACACTTACAATATTAATTAATATGGCAGCAAATACACTTACAATATTAATTAATATGGCAGCAAACACAATATTAATTAATATGGCAGCAAACACAATGTTAATTAATATGGCAGCAAACACAATATTAATTAATATGGCAGCAAATACACTTACAATGTTAATTAATATGGCAGCAAACACAATATTAATTAATATGGCATCAAACACAATATTAATTAATATGGCATCAAACACAATGTTAATTAATATGGCATCAAACACACTTACAATATTAATTAATATGGCAGCAAACACAATGTTAATTAATATGGCAGCAAACACAATGTTAATTAATATGGCAGCAAACACAATGTTAATTATTATGGCATCAAACACAATATTAATTAATATGGCAGCAAACACAATATTAATTAATATGGCATCAAACACAATATTAATTAATATGGCAGCAAACACAATATTAATTAATATGGCATCAAACACAATGTTAATTAATATGGCAGCAAACACAATATTAATTAATATGGCATCAAACACAATATTTAATTAATATGGCAGCAAACACACTGTTAAATTAATATGGCATCAAACACAATATTAATTAATATGGCATCAAACACAATATTAATTAATATGGCATCAAACACAATTTAATTAATATGGCATCAAACACAATATTAATTAATATGGCATTACAATATTAATTAATATGGAGCAAACACAATATTAATTAATATGGCATCAAACACACTTACAATATTAATTAATATGGCAGCAAACACAATGTTAATTAATATGGCAGCAATTAATATGGCAGCAAATACACTTACAATATTAATTAATATGGCAGCAAATACACTTACAATATTAATTAATATGGCAGCAAACACAATATTAATTAATATTAATTAATATGGCAGCAAACACAATATTAATTAATATGGCAGCAAACACAATACACTTACAATGTTAATTAATTAAAACACAATAATTAATATGGCAGCAAACACAATATTAATTAATATGGCATTAATTAATTAATATGGCATCAAACACAATATTAATTAATATGGCAGCAAACACAATGTTAATTAATATGGCAGCAAACACAATGTTAATTAATATGGCAGCAAACACAATGTTAATTAATATGGCATCAAACACAATATTAATTAATATGGCAGCAAACACAATATTAATTAATATGGCAGCAAACACACAATGTTAATTAATATGGCAGCAAACACACTTACAATATTAATTAATATGGCAGCAAATACACTTACAATATTAATTAATATGGCAGCAAACACAATATTAATTAATATGGCATCAAACACACTTACAATATTAATTAATATGGCAGCAAACACAATATTAATTAATATGGCAGCAAACACAATATTAATTAATATGGCAGCAAACACAATGTTAATTAATATGGCAGCAAACACAATGTTAATTATTATGGCATCAAACACAATATTAATTAATATGGCAGCAAACACAATATTAATTAATATGGCAGCAAACACAATATTAATTAATATGGCAGCAAACACACTTTAATTAATATGGCAATAAAATTACACTTACAATATTAATTAATATGGCAGCAAACACAATATTAATTAATATGGCAGCAAACACAATATTAATTAATATGGCAGCAAACACACAATATTAATTAATATGGCAAACAAACAATATTAATTAAATGTTAATTAATATGGCAGCAAACAAACACAATATTAATTAATATGGCAGCAAATACACTTACAATGTTAATTAATATGGCAAACAAATGTTAATTAATATGGCACAAACACAATATTAATTAATATGGCATCAAACACAATATTAATTAATATGGCATCAAACACAATATTAATTAATATGGCATCAAACACAATATTAATTAATATGGCAAAACACAATGTTAATTAATATGGCAGCAAACACAATATTAATTAATATGGCATCAAACACACAATATTAATTAATATGGCAGCAAACACAACAATGTTAATTAATATGGCAGCAAACACAATATTAATTAATATGGCAGCAAACACAATATTAATTAATATGGCAGCAAACACAATGTTAATTACAAAACACAATGTTAATTAATATGGCAGCAAACACAATGTTAATTAATATGGCATCAAACACAATATTAATATTAATTAATATGGCATCAAACACACTTACAATATTAATTAATATGGCAGCAAATACAATATTAATTAATATGGCAGCAAATACACTTACAATGTTAATTAATATGGCAGCAAACACAATGTTAATTAATATGGCAGCAAACACAATGTTAATTAATATGGCAGCAAACACAATGTTAATTAATTATGGCATCAAACACAATATTAATTAATATGGCAGCAAACACAATATTAATTAATATGGCAGCAAACACAATGTTAATTAATATGGCAGCAAACACACTTACAATATTAATTAATATGGCAATATTAATTAATATGGCAGCAAACAAATACACTTACAATATTAATTAATATGGCAGCAAACACAATATTAATTAATATGGCAGCAAACACACTTACAATATTAATTAATATGGCAGCAAACACAATGTTAATTAATATGGCAGCAAACACAATATTAATTAATATGGCAGCAAATACACAAATGTTAATTAATATGGCATGGCATCAAACACAATATTAATTAATATGGCATCAAACACAATATTAATTAATATGGCAAACACAATCAAACACAATGTTAATTAATATGGCAGCAAACACAATGTTAATTATTATGGCATCAAACACAATATTAATTAATATGGCAATATTAATTAATATGGCATCAAACACAATGTTAATTAATATGGCAGCAAACACAATGTTAATTAATATGGCAGCAAACACACTTACAATATTAATTAATATGGCATCAAACACACTTACAATATTAATTAATATGGCAGCAAACACAATGTTAATTAATATGGCAAACACACTTACAATATTAATTAATATGGCAGCAAATACACTTACAATATTAATTAATATGGCAGCAAACACAATATTAATTAATATGGCAGCAAACACAATGTTAATTAATATGGCAGCAAACACAATATTAATTAATATGGCAGCAAATACACTTACAATGTTAATTAATATGGCAGCAAACACAATATTAATTAATATGGCATCAAACACAATATTAATTAATATGGCATCAAACACAATATTAATTAATATGGCATCAAACACAATATTAATTAATATGGCATCAAACACACTTACAATATTAATTAATATGGCAGCAAACACAATGTTAATTAATATGGCAGCAAACACAATATTAATTAATATGGCAGCAAACACAATGTTAATTAATATGGCAGCAAACACAATGTTAATTATTATGGCATCAAACACAATATTAATTAATATGGCAGCAAACACAATATTAATTAATATGGCAGCAAACACAATGTTAATTAATATGGCAGCAAACACACTTACAATATTAATTAATATGGCAGCAAATACACTTACAATATTAATTAATATGGCAGCAAACACAATATTAATTAATATGGCATCAAACACACTTACAATATTAATTAATATGGCAGCAAACACAATGTTAATTAATATGGCAGCAAACACAATATTAATTAATATGGCAGCAAACACAATATTAATTAATATGGCAGCAAACACAATATTAATTAATATGGCAGCAAACACAATGTTAATTAATATGGCAGCAAACACACTTACAATATTAATTAATATGGCAGCAAATACACTTACAATATTAATTAATATGGCAGCAAACACAATATTAATTAATATGGCAGCAAACACACTTACAATATTAATTAATATGGCAGCAAACACACACAATATTAATTAATATGGCAGCAAACACAATGTTAATTAATATGGCAGCAAACACACAATATGGCATGTTAATTAATATGGCAGCAAACACAATATTAATTAATATGGCAGCAAACACACTTACAATATTAATTAATATGGCAGCAAACACAATATTAATTAATATGGCAGCAAACACAACAATATTAATTAATATGGCAGCAAACACACAATGTTAATTAATATGGCAGCAAACACAATATTAATTAATATGGCAGCAAACACAATGTTAATTAATATGGCAGCAAACACAATGTTAATTATTATGGCATCAAACACAATATTAATTAATATGGCAGCAAACACAATATTAATTAATATGGCAGCAAACACAATGTTAATTAATATGGCAGCAAACACACTTACAATATTAATTAATATGGCAGCAAATACACTTACAATATTAATTAATATGGCAGCAAACACAATATTAATTAATATGGCAGCAAACACACTTACAATATTAATTAATATGGCAGCAAACACAATGTTAATTAATATGGCAGCAAACACAATATTAATTAATTATGGCAGCAAATACACAATATTAATTAATATGGCAGCAAACACAATATTAATTAATATGGCAGCAAACACAATGTTAATTAATATGGCATCAAACACACTTACAATATTAATTAATATGGCAGCAAATACACTTACAATATTAATTAATATGGCATCAAACACACTTACAATATTAATTAATATGGCAGCAAACACAATATTAATTAATATGGCAGCAAACACAATATTAATTAATATGGCATCAAACACAATATTAATTAATATGGCAGCAAACACAATATTAATTAATATGGCATCAAACACAATATTAATTAATATGGCAGCAAACACAATATTAATTAATATGGCATCAAACACAATGTTAATTAATATGGCAGCAAACACAATATTAATTAATATGGCAGCAAACACAATATTAATTAATATGGCATCAAACACAATATTAATTAATATGGCATCAAACACACTTACAATATTAATTAATATGGCATCAAACACAATATTAATTAATATGGCAGCAAACACACAATGTTAATTAATATGGCATCAAACACAATATTAATTAATATGGCATCAAACACAATATTAATTAATATGGCATCAAACACAATATTAATTAATATGGCATCAAACACAACAATATTAATTAATATGGCAGCAAACACAATGTTAATTAATATGGCAGCAAACACACAATATTAATTAATATGGCAGCAAATACACACTTACAATATTAATTAATATGGCAGCAAACACAATATTAATTAATATGGCAGCAAACACAATGTTAATTAATATGGCAGCAAACACAATATTAATTAATATGGCAGCAAATACACTTACAATGTTAATTAATATGGCAGCAAACACAATATTAATTAATATGGCATCAAACACAATATTAATTAATATGGCATCAAACACAATGTTAATTAATATGGCATCAAACACACTTACAATATTAATTAATATGGCAGCAAACACAATGTTAATTAATATGGCAGCAAACACAATGTTAATTAATATGGCAGCAAACACAATGTTAATTATTATGGCATCAAACACAATATTAATTAATATGGCAGCAAACACAATATTAATTAATATGGCATCAAACACAATATTAATTAATATGGCAGCAAACACAATATTAATTAATATGGCATCAAACACAATATTAATTAATATGGCAGCAAACACAATATTAATTAATATGGCATCAAACACAATATTAATTAATATGGCATCAAACACACTGTTAATTAATATGGCATCAAACACAATATTAATTAATATGGCAGCAAACACAATATTAATTAATATGGCAGCAAACACACAATGTTAATTAATATGGCATCAAACACAATATTAATTAATATGGCATCAAACACAATATTAATTAATATGGCATCAAACACAATATTAATTAATATGGCATCAAACACACAATATTAATTAATATGGCAGCAAACACAATGTTAATTAATATGGCAGCAATATTAATTAATATGGCACAAACACAATATTAATTAATATGGCAGCAAACACAAATATTAATTAATATGGCAGCAAACACAATATTAATTAATATGGCAGCAAACACAATGTTAATTAATATGGCAGCAAACACAATATTAATTAATATGGCAGCAAATACACTTACAATATTAATTAATATGGCAGCAAACACAATATTAATCAAACACAATATTAATTAATATGGCAGCAAACACAATGTTAATTAATATGGCAGCAAACACACTTACAATATTAATTAATATGGCAGCAAACACAATATTAATTAATATGGCAGCAAACACAATGTTAATTAATATGGCAGCAAACACAATATTAATTAATATGGCATCAAACACAATATTAATTAATATGGCAGCAAACACAATATTAATTAATATGGCAGCAAACACAATGTTAATTAATATGGCAGCAAACACACTTACAATATTAATTAATATGGCAGCAAATACACAAATATTAATTAATATGGCAGCAAACACAATATTAATTAATATGGCATCAAACACAATGTTAATTAATATGGCAGCAAACACAATGTTAATTAATATGGCATCAAACACAATATTAATTAATATGGCAGCAAACACAATGTTAATTAATATGGCAGCAAACACAATGTTAATTAATATGGCATCAAACACAATATTAATTAATATGGCAGCAAACACAATATTAATTAATATGGCAGCAAACACAATGTTAATTAATATGGCAGCAAACACACTTACAATATTAATTAATATGGCAGCAAACACAATATTAATTAATATGGCAGCAAACACAATATTAATTAATATGGCAGCAAACACACTTACAATATTAATTAATATGGCAGCAAACACAATATTAATTAATATGGCAGCAAACACAATATTAATTAATATGGCAGCAAACACACTTACAATATTAATTAATATGGCAGCAAACACAATATTAATTAATATGGCATCAAACACAATATTAATTAATATGGCATCAAACACAATATTAATTAATATGGCAGCAAACACAATGTTAATTAATATGGCAGCAAACACAATATTAATTAATATGGCATCAAACACAATGTTAATTAATATGGCATCAAACACACTTACAATATTAATTAATATGGCAGCAAACACAATGTTAATTAATATGGCAGCAAACACAATATTAATTAATATGGCAGCAAACACAATGTTAATTAATATGGCAGCAAACACAATGTTAATTATTATGGCATCAAACACAATATTAATTAATATGGCAGCAAACACAATATTAATTAATATGGCATCAAACACACTTACAATATTAATTAATATGGCAGCAAATACAATATTAATTAATATGGCAGCAAATACACTTACAATGTTAATTAATATGGCAGCAAACACAATGTTAATTAATATGGCAGCAAACACAATGTTAATTAATATGGCAGCAAACACAATGTTAATTATTATGGCATCAAACACAATATTAATTAATATGGCAGCAAACACAATATTAATTAATATGGCAGCAAACACAATGTTAATTAATATGGCAGCAAACACACTTACAATATTAATTAATATGGCAGCAAATACACTTACAATATTAATTAATATGGCAGCAAACACAATATTAATTAATATGGCAGCAAACACAATATTAATTAATATGGCAGCAAACACAATGTTAATTAATATGGCAGCAAACACAATATTAATTAATATGGCAGCAAATACACTTACAATGTTACTTAATATGGCAGCAAACACAATATTAATTAATATGGCATCAAACACAATATTAATTAATATGGCATCAAACACAATGTTAATTAATATGGCAGCAAACACAATGTTAATTATTATGGCATCAAACACAATATTAATTAATATGGCAGCAAACACAATATTAATTAATATGGCATCAAACACAATGTTAATTAATATGGCAGCAAACACAATATTAATTAATATGGCATCAAACACAATATTAATTAATATGGCATCAAACACACTGTTAATTAATATGGCATCAAACACAATATTAATTAATATGGCATCAAACACAATATTAATTAATATGGCATCAAACACACTGTTAATTAATATGGCATCAAACACAATATTAATTAATATGGCATCAAATACAATATTAATTAATATGGCAGCAAACACAATATTAATTAATATGGCAGCAAACACAATATTAATTAATATGGCATCAAACACACTTACAATATTAATTAATATGGCAGCAAACACAATGTTAATTAATATGGCAGCAAACACACTTACAATATTAATTAATATGGCAGCAAATACACTTACAATATTAATTAATATGGCAGCAAACACAATATTAATTAATATGGCAGCAAACACAATATTAATTAATATGGCAGCAAACACAATATTAATTAATATGGCAGCAAACACAATGTTAATTAATATGGCAGCAAACACACTTACAATATTAATTAATATGGCAGCAAACACACAATATTAATTAATATGGCAGCAAACACAATATTAATTAATATGGCATCAAACACAATATTAATTAATATGGCAGCAAACACAATATTAATTAATATGGCAGCAAACACAATGTTAATTAATATGGCAGCAAACACAATATTAATTAATATGGCAGCAAACACAATATTAATTAATATGGCAGCAAACACAATATTAATTAATATGGCATCAAACACAAATATTAATTAATATGGCATCAAACACAATATTAATTAATATGGCAGCAAACACAATGTTAATTAATATGGCAGCAAACACAATATTAATTAATATGGCAGCAAAACACAATATTAATTAATATGGCATCAAACACAATATTAATTAATATGGCAGCAAACACAATGTTAATTAATATGGCAGCAAACACAATATTAATTAATATGGCAGCAAACACAATGTTAATTAATATGGCAGCAAACACAATGTTAATTATTATGGCATCAAACACAATATTAATTAATATGGCAGCAAACACAATATTAATTAATATGGCATCAAACACAACAATATTAATTAATATGGCATCAAACACACTACAATATTAATTAATATGGCAGCAAACACAATGTTAATTAATATGGCAGCAAACACAATATTAATTAATATGGCAGCAAACACAATGTTAATTAATATGGCAGCAAACACAATGTTAATTATTATGGCATCAAACACAATATTAATTAATATGGCAGCAAACACAATATTAATTAATATGGCAGCAAACACAATGTTAATTAATATGGCAGCAAACACACTTACAATATTAATTAATATGGCAGCAAATACACTTACAATATTAATTAATATGGCAGCAAACACAATATTAATTAATATGGCAGCAAACACACTTACAATATTAATTAATATGGCAGCAAACACAATGTTAATTAATATGGCAGCAAACACAATATTAATTAATATGGCAGCAAACACAATGTTAATTAATATGGCAGCAAACACAATATTAATTAATATGGCATCAAACACAATATTAATTAATATGGCATCAAACACAATATTAATTAATATGGCAGCAAACACAATGTTAATTATTATGGCATCAAACACAATATTAATTAATATGGCAGCAAACACAATATTAATTAATATGGCATCAAACACAATGTTAATTAATATGGCAGCAAACACAATATTAATTAATATGGCATCAAACACAATATTAATTAATATGGCATCAAACACACTGTTAATTAATATGGCATCAAACACAATATTAATTAATATGGCATCAAACACAATATTAATTAATATGGCATCAAACACACTGTTAATTAATATGGCATCAAACACAATATTAATTAATATGGCATCAAACACAATATTAATTAATATGGCATCAAACACAATATTAATTAATATGGCAGCAAACACAATATTAATTAATATGGCATCAAACACACTTACAATATTAATTAATATGGCAGCAAACACAATGTTAATTAATATGGCAGCAAACACACTTACAATATTAATTAATATGGCAGCAAATACACTTACAATATTAATTAATATGGCAGCAAACACAATATTAATTAATATGGCAGCAAACACAATGTTAATTAATATGGCAGCAAACACAATATTAATTAATATGGCAGCAAATACACTTACAATGTTAATTAATATGGCAGCAAACACAATATTAATTAATATGGCATCAAACACAATATTAATTAATATGGCATCAAACACAATATTAATTAATATGGCATCAAACACAATGTTAATTAATATGGCATCAAACACACTTACAATATTAATTAATATGGCAGCAAACACAATGTTAATTAATATGGCAGCAAACACAATATTAATTAATATGGCAGCAAACACAATGTTAATTAATATGGCAGCAAACACAATGTTAATTATTATGGCATCAAACACAATATTAATTAATATGGCAGCAAACACAATATTAATTAATATGGCAGCAAACACAATGTTAATTAATATGGCAGCAAACACACTTACAATATTAATTAATATGGCAGCAAATACACTTACAATATTAATTAATATGGCAGCAAACACAATATTAATTAATATGGCATCAAACACACTTACAATATTAATTCATATGGCAGCAAACACAATGTTAATTAATATGGCAGCAAACACAATATTAATTAATATGGCAGCAAACACAATGTTAATTAATATGGCAGCAAACACAATGTTAATTATTATGGCATCAAACACAATATTAAAATATGGCACAAACACAATATTAATTAATATGGCAGCAAACACAATATTAATTAATATGGCAGCAAACACAATATTAATTAATATGGCAGCAAACACACTATTAATTAATATTAATTAATATGGCAGCAAACACACTTACAATATTAATTAATATGGCAGCAAACACAATGTTAATTAATATGGCAGCAAACACAATATTAATTAATATGGCAGCAAACACAATGTTAATTAATATGGCAGCAAACACACTTACAATATTAATTAATATGGCAGCAAATACACTTACAATATTAATTAATATGGCAGCAAACACAATATTAATTAATATGGCATCAAACACACTTACAATATTAATTAATATGGCAGCAAACACAATGTTAATTAATATGGCAGCAAACACAATATTAATTAATATGGCAGCAAACACAATGTTAATTAATATGGCAGCAAACACAATGTTAATTATTATGGCATCAAACACAATATTAATTAATATGGCAGCAAACACAATATTAATTAATATGGCAGCAAACACAATGTTAATTAATATGGCAGCAAACACACTTACAATATTAATTAATATGGCAGCAAATACACTTACAATATTAATTAATATGGCAGCAAACACAATATTAATTAATATGGCAGCAAACACACTTACAATATTAATTAATATGGCAGCAAACACAATGTTAATTAATATGGCAGCAAACACAATATTAATTAATATGGCAGCAAATACACTTACAATGTTAATTAATATGGCAGCAAACACAATATTAATTAATATGGCATCAAACACAATATTAATTAATATGGCATCAAACACAATATTAATTAATATGGCATCAAACACAATGTTAATTAATATGGCAGCAAACACAATGTTAATTAATATGGCATCAAACACAATATTAATTAATATGGCATCAAACACACTTACAATATTAATTAATATGGCAGCAAACACAATGTTAATTAATATGGCAGCAAACACAATATTAATTAATATGGCAGCAAACACAATGTTAATTAATATGGCAGCAAACACAATGTTAATTATTATGGCATCAAACACAATATTAATTAATATGGCAGCAAACACAATATTAATTAATATGGCATCAAACACACTTACAATATTAATTAATATGGCAGCAAATACAATATTAATTAATATGGCAGCAAATACACTTACAATGTTAATTAATATGGCAGCAAACACAATATTAATTAATATGGCAGCAAACACAATATTAATTAATATGGCAGCAAACACAATATTAATTAATATGGCATCAAACATGTCATGTTTTGTCATTGATTATCATGTCTTGTCTCTGTGCTTCCCTTCTATTCGTTTCCCTCTGCTGGTCTTATTAGGTTCTTTCCCTCTTTCTATCCCTCTCTCTCCCCCTCCCTCTCTCCCTCTCTCTCTCTATCGTTCCGTTCCTGCTCCCAGCTTTTCCTCATTCTCCTAACTACCTCATTTACTCTTTTCACACCTGTCCCCTATTTTGCCCTCTGATTAGAGTCCCTATTTCTCCCTCTGTTTTCCGCTTCTGTCCTTGTCGGATCCTTGCTTGATGTTCGCTGTTCTGTGTCCTTGTTCCGCCCTGTCGTGTTTTACCTTCTTCAGATGCTGCTTGTGAGCAGGTGTCAATGTCAGCTACGGCCGGTGCCTTCCCGAAGCGACCTGCAGTCTGTGGTCGCGTCTCCAGTCATTCCTCTCTACTGACGAGTGGATTTCAGTTTTCCTGTTTTTGCATTGACCTAGATAATATCCAGGATTATCGCTTTTGTTTAAAACTGGAATAAAGACTCTGTTTCCGTTAAGTCGCTTTTGGGTCCTCATTCACCTGCATAACAAAACACACTTACAATATTAATTAATATGGCAGCAAACACACTATTAATTAATATGGCAGCAAACACACCATTAATTAATATGGCATCAAACACAATATTAATTAATATGGCAGCAAACACACTTACAATATCAATTATTATGGCAGCAAATACAATATTAATTAATATGGCAGCAAACACACTATTAATTAATATGGCAGCAAATACAATATTAATTAATATGGCAGCAAATACAATATTAATTAATATGGCAGCAAACACAATATTAACTAATATGGCAGCAAACACAATATTAAATAATATGGCAGCAAACACACTTACAGCACAGTCCTAACTTTATTCTGACCTTAAAGGGGCAATCGGCAGTTGCTACATCCATTTTGGACCGTTAAATTAAAGGGAAATTCCACCACGTTTAAGCCTAATATTCATTTTCTCCAGCACAATACCAGTGGTTAAATATGTGAAAATGGCTAATTTCTATGTTTTTGTAGAAAAAAAAATATCTACCCGATGACATCATCAAAATTCCAAACATTTTAAAAACACTTTATATTCAAACACTAAGAGAATCAGTGCTGTAGGTAGCAAGACACAAAAAAACGTTCCTCTGGTTAGAAACTCATTACAGGTTTTGAAAATCACAGTTGTTTCTTACTTTGAAATCCTACCCTGTGATGTCACAGAGAAGCATTTATCTTTTTAACCACAGACCATAGAAACTGTTTTTTTTTCCAGATGTACAGTAGACACTGGTACGCTGCTGGAGATAATGAATATGAGGTTTAAAGTGACAGAATTGCTCTTTTACTGATAATTAGCCACTAGTTCTTGAAGCATATAACTTAATGAGCTTAGTTCAACTCTCGTACCGTATCAAAACCCCAAATATTAGTTTGTTTTACTCCAATATTGGAAAAACACAGTTAATGTGAAGAAACACATTATAGCCTCAAAACAGGGTTAAAACCAGCATTTTGAGTTAAAGTAGAAATGGCCTCTGGTGAATTTGACTAATAAAAAGTCAATAAGCAGAACGCATGCTGAGTATGTTTGACTAACAATTTTGAGGTTTTGACCAAACCAAGAAGTTGGACTATTGTCAATGATTGAAAATAAAATACTATTACATATTGATAGAAAAAGGTAAGCATTTACTTACAAGATTAGATTAGATTAGGTTTGATTTGATTAGATTTGAATAGATTTGATTAGATTGTATTTGATTTGATTAGATTTGATTTGATTTGATTAGATTTGATTTGATTTGATTTGATTTTAATAGATTAGATTAGATTTGATTAGATTTGATTTGATTAGATTAGATTTGATTAGATTAGATTTGATTTTAATAGATTAGATTAGATTGGATTAGATTAGAGTTGATTTTAATAGATTAGATTAGATTGGATTAGATTAGAGTTGATTTTAATAGATTAGATTTGATTAGATTAGAGTTGATTTTAATAGATTAGATTAGATTTGATTAGATTAGATTAGATTTGATTAGATTTGATTTTTTAATAGATTAGATTTGATTTGATTAGATTAGATTAGATTAGATTAGATTTGATTAGATTAGATTAGATTAGATTTGATTAGATTAGATTAGATTTGATTAGATTAGATTAGATTAGATTAGATTTGATTTTAATAGATTAGATTAGATTAGATTTGATTTGATTAGATTTGATTAGATTTGATTTGATTAGATTAGATTTGATTAGATTAGATTAGATTTGATTAGATTAGATTAGATTTGATTTTAATAGATTAGATTAGATTAGATTTTAATAGATTAGATTAGATTAGATTTGATTTGATTAGATTTTAATAGATTAGATTAGATTAGATTAGATTTGATTTTAATAGATTAGATTAGATTAGATTTGATTTGATTAGATTTTAATAGATTAGATTAGATTAGATTTGATTTGATTAGATTTTAATAGATTAGATTAGATTTGATTTGATTTGATTAGATTTGAATAGATTTGATTTGATTTGATTAGATTTGATTTGATTTTAATAGATTAGATTTTATTTGAATAGATTTGGAATCAGAACCAGATGCCTGAAGGTATCAGCGCTCACTGTTGCCCCTAGTGACCGGTTTACACATCACATCATCTCCAGACTTCATCAAACACGGATGGTCGTAAAATAATGACTTGTAATCACAGGTCACCTGCATGGGTGCCATCGATAACACAGCTCAGTCGAGAAAGTCTGGAGAAAAAAAAAGTCCATGCAAAAGTGAGAAGGATGGTTCACTTTCAGTCTTCTGCCATGAATCATTCATCCACAAGTAAGAGACTAACTTTTATGTTACAGTTCAATTGGCTGGCTAGCTACATTCCTTTTTAGTTCAACTGTATCAACTTCAGGTATTTTGTCTTTGTATTGCCTAATCCTTATGATACTAGATCACAAGACTATGGAGGGGGCAGATTGGTAACTAAATCGTCCTGCTTGGTTTATCAAATCACATTTTGTTGGTCACATACACATGGTTAGCAGATGTTAATGCAGGTGTAGTGAAATGCTTGTGCTTCTAGTTCCCGACAGTGCAGTAACATCTAACAAGTAATCTAACAATTCCCCAACAACTACCTAATACACTCAAATCTAAAAGGTGTGAATGATAATATGTACATATAAGTATATGGATGAGTGATGGCCGAGGCAAGGTGCAGTAGATGGTATAAAATGGCCAAACAAACTAGCCTGGTCAAACAAACTAGCCTGGTCAAACAAACTAGCCTGGTCAAACAAACTAGCCTGGTCAAAAAAACTAGCCTGGTCAAACAAACTAGCCTGGTCAAACAAACTAGCCTGGTCAAACAAACTGGCCTGGTCAAACAAACTAGCCTGGTCCCAGATATGTATAAACTATCTTGCTAACTCCTAATAGTTGTCATGCCATGTTACCATAGGAGTTGGCTTTACATAGGAGTTGGCTTTACATAGGAGTTGGCTTTACATAGGAGTTGGCTATTCATAGGAGTTGGCTATTCATAGTAGTTGGCTTTACATAGGAGTTGGCTTTACATAGGAGTTGGCTATTCATATGAGTTGGCTATTCATAGGAGTTGGCTTTACATAGGAGTTGGCTTTACATAGGAGTTGGCTATTCATAGGTGTTGGCTTTACATAGGAGTTGGCTTTACATCGGAATTGGCTTTACATAGGAGTTGGCTTTACATAGAAATTGGCTATGTAGCACAAATGGATTGAATACCAAGCTAACATTTGGCTGATTGACAGAACAAAAAGAGTGAAACTTTAAAAACTTCTTCAGGCTAGGGTAATTTTTTCAGAATTTCCTGTCTGACTGACGTGCCCAAAGTAAACTGCCTGTTACTCAGGCCCAGAAGCTAGGATATGCATATAATTGGTATCATTGGATAGAAATCAATTTGAAGTTTGTTGAAATAATGTATGAGACTATAACACAATTGATATGGTAGCTGAAATCCCGAGGACAAACCATCCAGGGGGAAAAGAGGTCACTGTGTTTTCCATTGGTTTTCTATGGGAAGCCCTATTTAATAGGAACCTGGTTGCGGTTCCTATGTCTTCCACTAGATGTCAACAGTCTTTAGAAATTGTTTGATGTTTTTCTTTTCGTAGAAATTAAGTAGGGCTGTTCTTTGTAGTCTTTTGGTGCACGTAAACTGGAATGAGCTTCACGTTGTTTCTATCCGGTATTGGAAACAGTTTATTCCGTCTTAAATTTGATTGATTATTTACATTTTAGGACCTGAGGTTGGATTAGGAACGTTGATACCTGAGGTTGGATTAGAAACGTTGTTACCTGAGGTTGGATTAGGAACGTTGATACCTGAGGTTGGATTAGAAATGTTGATACCTTAGGTTGGATTAGGAACGTTGTTACCTGAGGTTGGATTAGAAATGTTGATACCTTAGGTTGGATTAGGAACGTTGTTACCTGAGGTTGGATTAGGAACGTTGTTACCTGAGGTTGGATTAGAAATGTTGATACCTGAGGTTGGATTAGAAACGTTGTTACCTGAGGTTGGATTAGGAACGTTGATACCTTAGGTTGGATTAGAAACGTTGATACCTTAGGTTGGATTAGGAACGTTGATACCTTAGGTTGGATTAGGAACATTGATACCTGAGGTTGGATTAGGAACATTGATACCTGAGGTTGGATTAGAAATGTTGATATCTGAGGTTGGATTAGAAACGTTGTTACCTGAGGTTGGATTAGGAACGTTGATACCTTAGGTTGGATTAGGAACGTTGATACCTTAGGTTGGATTAGGAACGTTGTTACCTTAGGTTGGATTAGGAACGTTGATACCTTAGGTTGGATTAGGAACGTTGTTACCTTAGGTTGGATTAGGAACGTTGATACCTGAGGTTGGATTAGGAACGTTGATACCTGAGGTTGGATTAGAAACGTTGATACCTTAGGTTGGATTAGGAACGTTGTTACCTTAGGTTGGATTAGGAACGTTGATACCTGAGGTTGGATTAGGAACGTTGATACCTGAGGTTGGATTAGGAACGTTGATACCTTAGGTTGGATTAGGAACATTGATACCTGAGGTTGGATTAGAAACGTTGATACCTTAGGTTGGATTAGGAACGTTGTTACCTTAGGTTGGATTAGGAACGTTGATACCTTAGGTTGGATTAGGAACGTTGATACCTTAGGTTGGATTAGAAACGTTGATACCTGAGGTTGGATTAGGAACGTTGATACCTTAGGTTGGATTAGGAACGTTGATACCTTAGGTTGGATTAGGAACGTTGTTACCTTAGGTTGGATTAGGAACGTTGATACCTTAGGTTGGATTAGAAACGTTGATACCTTAGGTTGGATTAGGAACGTTGTTACCTTAGGTTGGATTAGGAACGTTGATACCTTAGGTTGGATTAGGAACGTTGATACCTTAGGTTGGATTAGGAACATTGATACCTGAGGTTGGATTAGGAACGTTGATACCTGAGGTTGGATTAGGAACGTTGATACCTGAGGTTGGATTAGGAACGTTGATACCTGAGGTTGGATTAGGAACGTTGTTACCTGAGGTTGGATTAGGAACGTTGATACCTGAGGTTGGATTAGAAATGTTGATACCTGAGGTTGGATTAGGAACGTTGATACCTGAGGTTGGATTAGGAACATTGATACCTGAGGTTGGATTAGGAACGTTGATACCTGAGGTTGGATTAGGAACGTTGATACCTTAGGTTGGATTAGAAATGTTGATACCTTAGGTTGGATTAGAAACGTTGATACCTTAGGTTGGATTAGGAACGTTGATACCTTAGGTTGGATTAGGAACGTTGATACCTTAGGTTGGATTAGGAACATTGATACCTGAGGTTGGATTAGGAACATTGATACCTGAGGTTGGATTAGGAACGTTGATACCTGAGGTTGGATTAGGAACGTTGATACCTGAGGTTGGATTAGGAACGTTGATACCTGAGGTTGGATTAGGAACATTGATACTTGAGGTTGGATTAGGAACGTTGATACCTGAGGTTGGATTAGAAACATTGATACCTGAGGTTGGATTAGGAACGTTGATACCTGAGGTTGGATTAGGAACATTGATACCTGAGGTTGGATTAGGAACGTTGATACCTGAGGTTGGATTAGGAACGTTGTTACCTTAGGTTGGATTAGGAACGTTGATACCTTAGGTTGGATTAGAAATGTTGATACCTGAGGTTGGATTAGGAACGTTGATACCTGAGGTTGGATTAGGAACATTGATACCTGAGGTTGGATTAGGAACGTTGATACCTGAGGTTGGATTAGGAACGTTGATACCTTAGGTTAGATTAGGAACGTTGTTACCTGAGGTTGGATTAGCAACGTTGTTACCTGAGGTTGGATTAGGAACGTTGATACCTGAGGTTGGATTAGGAACGTTGATACCTGAGGTTGGATTAGGAATGTTGATACCTGAGGTTGGATTAGGAACGTTGATACCTGAGGTTGGATTAGGAACGTTGATACCTGAGGTTGGATTAGGAACGTTGATACCTGAGGTTGGATTAGGAACGTTGATACCTGAGGTTGGATTAGGAACGTTGTTTGAAATGTTTGGACCAAGTTTACAGGTAAATTATTAGATACTTTGTAGTCATGTTGGGCGAGTTGGAAATGGTGTATTTCTGAAAGAAACGTGCCGAATAAATGGACCTTTTGGGGATATAAAGAAGGACATTAGCGAACAAAAGGACCATTTGTGATGTTTCTGGGACATTTTGGAGTGCCAACAGAAGAAGATATTCCAAGGTAAGGCATGTATTATACTGTTATTTCTGACTTTTGTGTCGCCACCTGCATGGTTGAAAATGATTTTCATGTGTTTGCTATGTGGGGCGCTGTCCTCAGATAATCGCACGGACTGCTTTCGCCGTAAAGCCTTTTTAAAATCTGACACTGCGGCTGGATTAACAAGAAGCTAAGCTTTATTTTGATGTATTACACTTATATTGTCGTGAATCTTGAATATTGATATTTCTGTAGTTTTAATTTGGCACTCTGCAATTTCACTGGATGTTGTCAAATCGAACCCGCTAAAGGGATTGGCGCACGAGGGGATCACTAACAGGTTGACACCAGGCTGATACCTATCAGGATTATTTGTGAGGATAACATCGAGGAGAGTAGCCTTTTCTGGGTGTTTTGTAGTCATACCGTGTGGAATTGGTAATAATCTGAGAATGATAGAGAGTCCCATTGCTTTAGGACTTGGTCAGGTGCTTTAAACATGTCCCTGTTTAGGTCACCTAGCAGGACAAATTCAGACTTAGTGTAAGGGGCCAGGAGACAGCCTAGGGCAGGTAGGGTACAGGCCGGTGCTGATGGAGGACGATAACACCCCGCAACAGAGCTATTTGATGCGTTAAACCAATCACATTGTTTGGGGACAGACTTGGTGGAGACAAACGAGCACTGAAGGTGATCCTTGGTAAAGATTGTCACTCCCCCACCTTTGGACGATCTGTCTTGCTAAAAAAGGTTATAACCAGAAAGTTTTCTAGTTTTCTGTACTTGTTTTTTTTAAGTATGTCTGACTGAGAGTTGAGAACCCTGACTCGCATAGGTTTGTGTGCTGCCAGAATGGATCAGAACATCTACTGCTTTCTCTCAGTCAGTAGGCAGGAAGCCACTTGCTGTTGTAGATGAACAACCCAGAACTGTGTGAGTGTGTTCTCAGTCAGGCAGGAGAACACTTCCTGTTGTAGATGAACAACCCAGAACTGTGTGAGTGTGTTCTCAGTCAGGCAGGAGAACACTTCCTGTTGTAGATTAACAGCCCAGAACTGTGTGAGGTGGGTTCTCAGTCAGGCAGGAAGCCACTTCCTGTTGTAGATGAACAACCCAGAACTGTGTGAGGTGGGTTCTCAGTCAGGCAGGAAGCCACTTCCTGTTGTAGATTAATGTTTACCTCAAACAGCATCTTGCCTCAATCAGTTTATTCCAGTTCAGAATAACAATTATTACATGTATTTTAACAGCAACAGTTCCAACCTAGACTTTGTTTCAACAATAAGTTCTACAGTAAGATGTACAGAAGGCCTGGTCATTTCTACAGTGAGATGTACAGAAGGCCTGGTCATTTCTACAGTGAGATGTACAGTAGGCCTGGTCATTTCTACAGTGAGATGTACAGTAGGCCTGGTCATTTCCACAGTGAGATGTACAGTAGGCCTGGTCATTTCTACAGTGAGATGTACAGTAGGCCTGGTCATTTCTACAGTGAGATGTACAGTAGGCCTGGTCATTTCTACAGTGAGATGTACAGTAGGCCTGGTCATTTCTACAGTGAGATGTACAGTAGGCCTGGTCATTTCTACAGTGAGATGTACAGTAGGCCTGGTCATTTCTACAGTGAGATGTACAGTAGGCCTGGTCATTTCTACAGTGAGATGTACAGTAGGCCTGGTCATTTCTACAGTGAGATGTACAGTAGGCCTGGTCATTTCTACAGTGAGATGTACAGTAGGCCTGGTCATTTCTACAGTGAGATGTACAGTAGGCCTGGTCATTTCTACAGTGAGATGTACAGTAGGCCTGGTCATTTCTACATTGAGATGTACAGTAGGCCTGGTCATTTCTACAGTGAGATGTACAGTAGGCCTGGTCATTTCTACAGTGAGATGTACAGTAGGCCTGGTCATTTCTACAGTGAGATGTACAGTAGGCCTGGTCATTTCTACAGTGAGATGTACAGTTGGCCTGGTCATTTCTACAGTGAGATGTACAGTAGGCCTGGTCATTTCTACAGTGAGATGTACAGTAGGCCTGGTCATTTCTACAGTGAGATGTACAATAGGCCTGATCATTGTTCGTCTTCATCTGTTACTTAGGGTTGCACTATCAGTAACTAGCTTGCTTTGGCCAATGTTAGCTATTAGCTGTGTGCAAGGCCAGGTGATTGTTTGGAAGAGAAACTCACATCTACTACTATGAGAGATAGTACTCCATTATTTCTGCTGATCATCACCTGTTAGAAAATGACAACATTGCCTTGCTCGTTGACTTTCTTTTCCACAGTCGAATCACTGTTTCCTGAAGCATCCTGCCCTGTTCTGAAAGACCTCCCTGGGTTTACCGTCACGCTGTGGATGCTTGGTCAGGACGTGGCGTTTTATTCATTTCTTCGTTCTGAGAGAGTCATTACTAAGCACTTCCCAGCACCAAAAACACATTGTGGGCGCTCCTCGTTATAAATTTGTACGAACGAGTGAGAAACTCATCGCTGTATATGCGTGTCATGACAATTGAGCTCAGTCAGAACTTGTTGTGGCTAGTATGAGTCCATTTGATGACAGTGGTGAGTGACGGCGAGTGGGAATGACTAGTCAGTGGCTGGCAGAGCATCATCTGCTGCCTGAACTACATCACATTATCCACTGCCTGAACCACAGCACATTATGTGCTGCCTGAACTACAGCACATCATCTGCTGCCTGAACCACAGCACATCATCTGCTGCCTGAACCACAGCACATCATCTGCCGCCTAAACCACAGCACATTATCCGCTGCCTGAACCACAGCACATCATCTGCTGCCTAAACCACAGCACATTATCTGCTGCCTGAACTACAGCACATCATCTGCTGCCTGAACCACAGCACATCATCTGCTGCCTGAACCACAGCGCTGCATTGTGTGTGTCGCAGAGTGATCTTCAAGAAAACTACAGGGGAAAAACTTGGAGTATGTACACCCAAAATGAATGAAATAAAAGCCCTTCTTGTTGATGGAGGAAGCATTGAAACGGTTAATGAGTCTTGAAGCATTTGATGCTGTTCTCAATGACTTTCAGAATGCTCATGAATCTGTGCTAGAGCTGGTCATAGAGGAGGAACAGGAAATGACTTTGAGAATGCTCATGAATCTGAGCTAGAGCTGGTCACAGAGGAGGAACAGGAAATGAGAGCATTAACTATTGTCAACCAAGACTAAGGACTTATGAACATTTCCTGAAAGAGGTGGAGATATGGAAAAAAGCTGAAGTTGAGCCACAAACGCTCATTAAACCACAGGACAGCATTTCCAACGTGTCAAAAATATCAAGTAAAACAAAGTATTCTAAGACTGCTTCCTCAGTGTCCTCTGTACGCCTAAAAACTGAGGCAGAACGAGCAGCTCTACTAGCTCGCCAAGCATCATTACAGGACAAGCATGCATTGGAACTGGAGAAAGCTCAACTGAAACAACAGAAAGCTCAACTGAAACAACAGAAAGGTCAACTGAATGTTAAGGATGGAAAAAATGACACTGGAAAAGGACATAGGAGCATATAGTGCCAAACTGAAGGTCCTGGAGAGTGTTGAGTCAACTTCTCAATCCCATTCTGTGGCAGCCCATTTTCTAAGCCAAGAAGATGGAATGAACTCTTATTATGAGAACCAGGAACCCGAGGTCTATGAGGAACCTGAACCATCACCTGTTGAGATTGCAACATTAGGTGCAGTTCCAAAGACCCCACTACAAAGAGTTTTACAACAACCAACAACAAAGCCATCAAAAAACCTATTCATAAAACAGTCATAAACCACACCCTTCAGCAGCCAACAGCAAGGTCTAGCAATCAACACAAAATCAACACTGCGGGTATCAGCCATAATAAGAGCCATGATAACCTCTCTACTGTCATGCAAAGGCAGAATGAAACCTTGTACTACAGCACAAACAGGTCACACTCCCTGTTAGGGAGATACCTATGTTTGACAGTGATCCTCTAAACTTTAGGCCATTTATGCATGGCATAGAAGATAAGACAAGCAGTCACCAGGACAGGCTCTATTACCTGGAACAGTACACCTCTGGTCAGCAGTCACCAGGACAGGCTCTATTACCTGGAACAGTACACCTCTGGTCAGCAGTCACCAGGACAGGCTCTATTACCTGGAACAGTACACCTCTGGTCAGCAGTCACCAGGACAGGCTCTATTACCTGGAACAGTACACCTCTGGTCAGCAGTCACCAGGATAGGCTCTATTACCTGGAACAGTACACCTCTGGTCAGCAGTCACCAGGATAGGCTCTATTACCTGGAACAGTACACCTCTGGTCAGCAGTCACCAGGATAGGCTCTATTACCTGGAACAGTACACCTCTGGTCAGCAGTCACCAGGATAGGCTCTATTACCTGGAACAGTACACCTCTGGTCAGCAGTCACCAGGATAGGCTCTGTTACATGGAACAGTACACCTCTGGTCAGCAGTCACCAGGATAGGCTCTGTTACCTGGAACAGTACACCTCTGGTCAGCAGTCACCAGGATAGGCTCTATTACCTGGAACAGTACACCTCTGGTCAGCAGTCACCAGGATAGGCTCTAGACCTGGAACAGTACACCTCTGGTCAGCAGTCACCAGGATAGGCTCTATTACCTGGAACAGTACACCTCTGGTCAGGATAGGCTCTATTACCTGGAACAGTACACCTCTGGTCAGCCCTATGTACTCTAAGAGGTTGTTGTAATGCTATGTACTCTAAGAGGTTGTTGTAATGCTACGTACTCTAAGAGGTTGTTGTAACGCTATGCACTCTATCTTAGAGGTTGCTGTAATGCTATGCACTCTATCTAAGAGGTTGTTGTAATGCTATGTACTCTATCTTAGAGGTTGCTGTAACGCTATGCAAGACCTACAGAACATGGAAGAGCTTAATCTTCCCTCCAACATAAAGTTGATCATGTCAAAACTTCCCTACAAACTAAGGGAAAAATGGAGGTCTACAGCATGTGATATTTTAGAGAGAAGCCACCTGAGAGCCCAGTTCAGTGACCTTGTGACGTTCATGGAAAAACAGGCCAAAATATTGCAGGATCCGTTGTACGGAGATATTCAAGATCCCCCTGTCCAACAAAAACGTTTTTAAAAACAGCAGCAGACTCTAAACAGCAGTTCAAGTCCAAGAGTAGGGGAAGCAGCTTTGCCACTGCAGTAGCTGTAGTGTCAGATTGTGACTCTGAAAAACCCTCCTAAAAGAACAAACATTCAAAGTAAAGAGACCAGGCAACTACCCTTCTGACTCATGAGGCAGCTGAAAGCTAAAGGCAGTGAAACTGAAATTCTGCGATGCACAATGGGGAGGGAGAGTCCTACCAAGAGCTTGGAGATATCTGGATTAGCGATTGGCAATGGGGAGGGAGAGTCCTACCAAGAGCTTGGAGATATCTGGATTAGCGATTGGCAATGTGGAAGGCGATACATTTCTTGCATTACCAAAGGTCTACACCCAGAATAAAATCCCAGTGCCAAGAGACAACATTCTCACTCAGATAGATCTCAAAAGGTGGTCATACATTGAAAGAGGTTCAGTTGAAGGAGATTGATGCCCACGTCGAACTCCTAATTGGCGTAAATGCTCCGAAGGCAATGGAACCCTGGAAAATCATAAATAGCCAAGGCAACGGACCGTATGCAGTGAAAACCCTCTTTGGATGGGTGATGAACGGTCCTCTTAACAATTGTACCATGGCAGAAGAATCTGGGCATCCTACGTTGATGGCCAATCGTATCTCAATGGCCGACCTGGGGGTTCTTGTAAATTCCCTGAAAGAGAGTATGAAGAGAAAAGTGAGATGTCAGCTGAGGATAGTAGGTTTATGGAGATCGTATCAAGCTCCATAACCCTCAAAGACCATCACTACTACTTACCGTTGCCCTTTCGCAACAAAGATGTAGTCCTGCCAAACAATCATGACATGGCAAAGCAGCGGGCTCTAAATAATATCAGGAAGTTCAAGAAGGGCAAAGGTTACGCTGCAGAGTACAAAGTCTTCATGGAAGAGATGACAACAAAAGGTTACGCTGAGAAGGTACCACAAGAACAGCTCCTCAGAGAGAAAGGCAAGGTATTGTACATACCACACCATGGCGTTCACCATAAGCGCAAAGGAACGATACGAGTAGTATTTGACTGTTCATCATCCTATAAAGGTATATCTCTTAACAGTGAACTCCTTCAAGGCCCTGACCTGGCAAACACGCTTATAGGAGTCTTGCTAAGATTTCGGCAAGAGCACATTGCCATGATGGCAGACATCGAAGGAATGTTCCATCAAGTACGTGTCCATGAAGATGACTTAACTTCCTGCAATTCCTATGGTGGCCGGACGGTGATACTATCAAAAGATTGGAGGAGTACAGATTGACGGTACATCTTTTCAGTGCTATATCCTCTCCAAGTTGTGCAAACTTTGCGGATTGGTTAACTACACACAGGGCCTGAGTTTGGGGCTAGGGCCGACATAGGGTCCAGCGGGGTACAGTGTACAGCAATAGATGGAACAGGGAAGCCGCGGGGTAGTCCTTGCTACGCTAGCACGCGGGAGACACGGCATTTAAAGTTAGCAGGCCGGGGTAAGTAGAATCTGCTATGCCTACAGAACTAAATAATCCTATGATCCTGCCCAAAGACTCCCACATGTCCAGACTGATCTTACTCCACATCCATGAGCAGGTTGGCCCCTCTGGGAGAGGCCACATACTTTCTAGACTTCGCCAGCGATATTGGATACCCTGTGCCAACTCCTTAGTAAGGAAGATCCTTAAGAGCTGTGTCTTCTGCAGGCGGATGCAAGCTAGAGCTGGAGAACAGAAGATGGCCAACCTTCCACAGGATCGGGTGTCACCTGATTTGCCGCCTTTCACCCATGTGGACATAGATTACTTTGGTCGCATAGAGGTGAAGCGAGGCCACATGCATGTGAAGCGGTATGGTGTGATATTTACTTGCCTTGTGAGTCGAGCTGTCCATCTAGAAGTTGCTAGTTATCTGGATACTGATTCCTGCATCAATGCCCTGCGCAGGTTCATCTGTCGATTGCCTTGTGAGTCGAGCTGTCCATCTAGAAGTTTCTAGTTATCTGGATACCGATTCCTGCATCAATGCCCTGCGCAGGTTCATCTGTCGAAGGGGCCCAGTAACAAGTATCAGCACAGACCATGGCACCAACTTTGTTGGAACATACAGAGAGCTAGGAGAAGCTCTGAGAGAGCTGGATCACAACAAGATTCAAAATGAATTACTGAAGGAAGGAGGGACATGATCATTCAACCCTCCCTCTGGAGCCCACCATGGGGGGGGGGGTATGGGAGAGGTTGATCCGACTGGTGAAAAAGATCCTCTATTCAGTCCTTAAAGAGCAAGTACTGGATGATGAGGCTTTGCAGACAGCCTTGTGTGAAGTTGAGGCGACTATGAACGACAGACAAATCACTAATGTAACAAATGACCCTAATGATCTAGAACCCTGACTCAAAGCCAGTCCTGTCACCAGGACTATTCCAGAGAGGAGACTTAAATTCCAGCGAAGCAAACTCACGAAGGAAATGGAAGCAAGTACAATATATCACTGACCTCATCTGGAAGAGCTGGATCAGGGAATATCTTACACTTATGCAGGAGTGGAACAAGTGGAACAAAACCTTGTTGTCATCGTTGATGACACTGTCCCCAAGGAACTCTTGGCTAATGGGGCGTGTGGTGGAGGCTTTGCCAGGGGCCAATGGTCTTGTCCGGAGCATCATGGTTACGACCAAGACTAATATCTTACAGAGACCTATCAATAAACTCTGTCTGTTCCTTGAGGCGGTGGAGTGAGACACATACACACACACACCTACATTCACACATACATACATACACAGTGCTCCATCTTTGAATGACGTGCACCTCTGATTCTTCGACATCATGCCTGGAGGCGGCAGGGTAGCCTAGTGGTTAGAGCATTGGACTAGTAACTGAAATGTTGCAAGTTCAAATCCCTGAGCTGACAAGGTACAAAATCTCTTGTTTTGCCCCTGAACAGGCAGTTAACCCACTGTTCCTAGGCCGTCATTGAAAATAAGAATTTGTTCTTAACTGACTTGCCTAGTAAAATAAAAAATAAATAAAAATACATTCTTTGACGTCAAACTTTTGACATTTTTTGGAAGTTGAACACCGGAACACTTCAACTCAGACTGAGATCTTTGGACTCTTTTCCTATATGCCACCTTGTATATTTGTATATAGCTATGAACTGTAATAGTGCTCTGGTATAGAATGTTTTGTGTGTTGGCTCTACGTTTGAATATTAAGTAATTGTTGTGCATTCAGTGCAGTCAACAATTAGGGGCCGGTATGTTAGAGTCGATTTGGACATATTTGTATAAAACACAGAACATACAGAGCTCAATGTACATTTGTGTAAATATATTAAATATGAATGTATATGATAAAATATTAGGCACGTGTAACGGCGTTCGTCTGTTGAATGAAGAGAGTCAGACCGAAATGCAGCGTGTAGGTTACTCATGACTTTAATGAATGAAAACGGTACATGAAATAACTGAATTACGAAAACAACAAACGAAATGTGAAACTAATTACAGCCTATCTGGTGACTACTACACAGAGACAGGAACAAACACCCACAAAATACAAAGCGAAACTCAGGCTGCCTAAATACGGTTCCCAATCAGAGACAACGATAAGCACCTGACTCCAATTAGGAATCGCCTCAGGCAGCCAAGCCTAACAACACCCCTAATCAGCCGCGATCCCAAATATTACAAACCCCAATACGAAACACAACATATAAACCCATGTCACACCCTGGCCTACCCAAACATATAACAAAAACACAAAATACAATGACCAAGGCGTGACAGCACGTACCTTTTATGATTTATATTTACCTGATTGAGATATATTCAATTGTTATTATTGTAACTTAGTCCCCCCCCCCCTCTTGCCTATTCATTGTATTGTGGTAAGTGTGTTAGGATAAAGGCAGGACGTTGGGCCTTCGGGGGGAGGAGTCCTAGCTAGATGCGGGAGCGGTATAGTCTTTTGACCATACAGACAGGTCATATTATTTTCCATTTCAAGTAATCTATGCTTTAAGTTGATTGCAGAATCATTGTTTTGTTGGATATAAGAATAAACCTTTTTGTTGCACCATATCCCTGGATTTCATTGAATGTTTTGGCCGTTTGGAAACTTTGGAGTGTGCGTACCAAACAACCCCGCTTTCAGGCTAGGGTAGTGGCAATGGTAACACCACCATGGCCTATTTATTGCCTTAACTTCCTTATCTTACCTCATTTGCACTCACTGTATATAGACTTTTTGTTTTCTTTTGTTCTACTGTATTATTGACTATGTGTTGTTTATTCCATGTGTAACTCTGTGTTGTTGTTTGTGTCGAACTGCTTTGCTTTATCTTGGCCAGGTCGCAGTTGCAAACGAGAACTTGTTCTCAACTAGCCTACCTGGTTAAATAAAGGGTTAGGGTTATATATATAAATACCTGGTTAAATAAATAAATACCTGGGCTAAATAAAGGGTTATATATATATAAAAATACCTGGTTAAATAAAGGGTTATATATATAAATACCTGGTTAAATAAAGATTATATATATATAAATACCTGGTTAAATAAAGGGTTAGGGTTATATATATAAATACCTGGTTAAATAAAGGGTTAGGGTTATATATCTAAATACCTGGTTAAATAAAGGGTTAGGGTTATATATATATAAATACCTGGTTAAATAAAGGTGAAATAAAATGTTTAAATAAATAAATAAAAAGTAAGAGGAAAGGAAGCCACGACAATGTATTAGCAACCAGGTTCCCAGGGAACTCAGTCAGCTGACCGTGGCCAGCCAATCACAGGCTCTACCTGCTGGGGTAGGTAGAGCTTGTGCTTTAGTTATTCCTAGGAGGGCAGGTTGAGAAGGTATCTGTAAACTCCTCACTGGACCTTTCCTGAACAGACGTCCTTCCCCGACCGCGTGTTAGTGCGTCACTGAACATATTCATGTATCTAATCTGTCCGAACGTTATAAGCTCCATATTACTATGTATCTGCGTTCTTATACATGCCTTATTGACGTTAGTATGCCGATATTTCACGCCTGTGTACCAGCCCGTATTGTGTTTATCTCGCCCATATGTGACATAGTTCGTGCGTGTTTTTCTAACAGGTCAGGAGGTACAATCTCAACGCATTACTCTCTATGGGGTCTAGATGGCTACCAACTAGACATTGCTTACTACAGTCGTGGCCAAAAGTTTTGTGAATGACACAAATATTATTTTTTTCACAGTGTCTGCTGCCTCAGTTTGTATGATGGTCATTTGAATATACTCCAGAATGTTATGAAGAGTGATCAGATGAATTGCAATTAATTGCAAAGTCCCTCTTTGCCATGCAAATTGAACTGAATCCCCTGAAAACATTTCCACTGCATTTCAGCCCTGCCACAAAAGGACCAGCTGACATCATATCAGTGATTCTCTCGTTAACACAGGAGGACTAGGCTGGAGATCACTCGGTCATGCTGATTGAGTTTTAATAACAGACTGGAAGATTCAAAAGGAGGGTGGTGCTTGGAATCATTATTCTTCCTCTGTCAATCATGGTGACTTGCAAGGAAACACGTGCCGTCATCATTGCTTTGCACAAAAAAGGGCTTCACAGGCAAGGATATTGCTGCCAGTAAAATTGCACCTAAATCAACCATTTATCGGCTCATCAAGAACTTCAAGGAGAGTGCTTCAATTGTTGTGAAGAAGGCTTCAGGCCACCCAAGAAAGTCCAGCAAGCGCCAGAACCGTCTCCTAAAGTTGATTCGGCTGCTGCGGGATCGTGACACCACCAGTACAGAGCTTACTCAGGAATGGCAGCAGGCAGGTGTGAGTGCATCTGCATGCACAGTGAGGCGAAGACTTTTGGAGGATGGCCTGATGTTTGGAGCATCCGGAAAAAAGCTTGTCCGGAGAAGACAAGGTGAGCGCTACCATCAGTCCTGTGTCATGCCAACAGTAAAGCGACCTGAGACCATTCATGTGTGGGGTTGCTTCTCAGCCAAGGGAGAGGGCTCACTCACAATCCTCCTAATACATCCTCCAAGAGCAACTTCTCCCAACCATCCAGGAATGCCTTTTCCAGCATGATGGAGCACCGTGTCATAAGGCAAAAGTGATAACTAAGTGGCTTGGGGAACAAAACATCGATATTTTGGGTCCATGGCCAGGAAACACCCCAGACCTTAATCCAATTGAGAACTTGTGGTCAATCCTCAATAGGTGGGTGGACATTCAAAAACCCATACATTTTGACAAGCTCCAAGCATTGATTATGCAAGAATGGCCTGCCATCAGTCAGGATGTGGCCCAGAACTTAATTGACGGCACCCCAGGGTGGATTGCAGAGGTCTTGAAAAAGAAGGGTCAACATGGCAAATATTGACTCTTTGCATCAACTTCATGTAATAGTCAATAAAAAGCCTTTGACGCTTATGAAATGCGTTTAATTATACTTCAGTATTCGACAGTAACATCTGACAAAAAATATCTAAAGATACTGATTCTCAAAACTTTTGGCCACGACTGTACTCACTCAAGATGGATATCTGGTGATGTCATCACGTCCAGAGTCATTACCAGGCCACAACTAAGATGGCTTTTGTTGACATACTAGCATTGTTGGCAACATAGCATGCTATCTCCTAGCCGCTAAGCCTAATGTTAACTTGTCCATACTGTATATACTAATGTACTGTGCTAGCCCTTTTTCTACTAGGCTAGCTTCCCCCTGTAGATATTGTATGCTATGCTAACCCCCCAGGTATAGTACATTGTGATGTAGCCTGTTGGATATAGACGGGCTAGTAAGCTAACATGCTAGTACCGCTAATGCTACTGCCATTGTCTTGGACTGCATATAGTTTGCTATGTTCCTCGTGTGCCATGTTTGACCTACTAGCTGCTGCCAAGACCTTAGACATTATGCACACTACTTACATTGATTGGGAGTCCCATATGGCGGCACACAATTGGTCCAGCGTCGTCCGGGTTTGGCCGGGGTATTGTGAATAATAATTTATTTTTAACTGACTTGCCTAGTTAAATAAAGGATGCATAAAAAAAACAATAAATATTGCTCTGCTACATAGCTCCTTGCTATCAGTATTACACAGTTATTTATTCTACTGCTATTACGTAGCTATAACTGATCATAAACTGTCACTGTGTAATGCACATATTCTCTTTCTCTCGGTTTACTACATACTGTTTTATTTAACCTTTAACTCGGCAAGTCAGTTGTCTTGAGGGTCAAAGAGTGTGTGCTACTCATTGAACTCAGAAAAGAAAAACGTTCTTGTGCATGTGCAGCATCTCCCCTCCAACACCCCTCCACGACCCCTCCACGACCCCTCCACGACACCTCCACGACCCCTCCACCACCCCACACGACTCAAGTTCACAGACAAAATAAAAAATATTTCAGACAAAATAAACATTTCTTGAAAGCATTGTTTACTACCGGGAAATGCAGTCAGAGGCTATAAAGGTGCTGCAGATGACAGTCCCCCCAGTTCTCTCTTTGTTGAAGCCACGAGTGCACGTTTTAGTGCCCTTTTTTCAGCTGTCCAGGAGGAACAAGAGAACAATGATTTAGAAGAGGTGGTATCTGAAGAAGAAGATGGGGAAGAATACAACCCAGAGCCACGATGCATCATCTTCAGATGAAGAAGAAGATGGGGAAGAATACAACCCAGAGCCACGATGCATCATCTTCAGATGAAGAAGAAGATGGGAAAGAATACAACCCAGAGCCACGATGCATCATATTCAGATGAAGAAGAAGATGGGGAAGAATACAACCCAGAGCCACGATGCATCATCTTCAGATGAAGAAGAAGATGGGGAAGAATACAACCCAGAGCCACGATGCATCATCTTCAGAAGAAGAAGAAGATGGGGAAGAATACAACCCAGAGCCACGATGCATCATCTTCAGATGAAGAAGAAGATGGGGAAGAATACAATCCAGAGCCACGATGCATCATCTTCAGATGAAGAAGAAGATGGGGAAGAATACAACCCAGAGCCACGATGCATCATCTTCAGAAGAAGAAGATGGGGAAGAATTACAACCCAGAGCCACGATGCATCATCTTCAGAAGAAGAAGAAGATGGGGAAGAATTACAACCCAGAGCCACGATGCATCATCTTCAGAAGAAGAAGAAGATGGGAAAGAATACAACCCAGAGCCACGATGCATCATCTTCAGATGAAGAAGAAGATGGGGAAGAATTACAACCCAGAGCCACGATGCATCATCTTCAGAAGAAGAAGAAGATGGGGAAGAATTACAACCCAGAGCCACGATGCATCATCTTCAGAAGAAGAAGATGGGGAAGAATTACAACCCAGAGCCACGATGCATCATCTTCAGAAGAAGAAGAAGATGGGGAAGAATACAACCCAGAGCCACGATGCATCATCTTCAGAAGAAGAAGATGGGGAAGAATTACAACCCAGAGCCACGGCATCATCTTCAGATGAAGAATTACAACCCAGAGCCACGATGCATCATCTTCAGATGAAGAAGAAGATGGGGAAGAATACAACCCAGAGCCACGATGCATCATCTTCAGATGAAGAAGAAGATGGGGAAGAATACAACCCAGAGCCACGATGCATCATCTTCAGAAGAAGAAGAAGATGGGGAAGAATACAACCCAGAGCCACGATGCATCATCTTCAGATGAAGAAGAAGATGGGGAAGAATACAACCCAGAGCCACGATGCATCATCTTCAGATGAAGAAGAAGATGGGGAAGAATACAACCCAGAGCCACGATGCATCATCTTCAGAAGAAGAAGATGGGGAAGAATTACAACCCAGAGCCACGATGCATCATCTTCAGAAGAAGAAGAAGATGGGGAAGAATTACAACCCAGAGCCACGATGCATCATCTTCAGAAGAAGAAGAAGATGGGAAAGAATACAACCCAGAGCCACGATGCATCATCTTCAGATGAAGAAGAAGATGGGGAAGAATTACAACCCAGAGCCACGATGCATCATCTTCAGAAGAAGAAGAAGATGGGGAAGAATTACAACCCAGAGCCACGATGCATCATCTTCAGAAGAAGAAGATGGGGAAGATGAGGGAAGAATTACAACCCAGAGCCACGATGCATCATCTTCAGAAGAAGAAGATGGGGAAGAATTACAACCCAGAGCCACGATGCATCATCTTCAGATGAAGAAGAAGATGGGGAAGAATTACAACCCAGAGCCACGATGCATCATCTTCAGAAGAAGAAGAAGATGGGGAAGAATAAAACCCAGAGCCACGATGCATCATCTTCAGAAGAAGAAGAAGATGGGGAAGAATTACAACCCAGAGCCACGATGCATCATCTTCAGATGAAGAAGAAGATGGGGAAGAATTACAACCCAGAGCCACGATGCATCATCTTCAGATGAAGAAGAAGATGGGGAAGAATTACAACCCAGAGCCACGATACATCGTCTTCAGATGAAGAAGAAATCCGCCAAGCTGAAAGAGACATTTTTGTCAAAGAAAAGCAAATGAACATGGTCCTTGTCACCATATGACAACCAGGGTAGGATGGCAGCACAACATGTCATAAGGATGACCCCAGGGCCCACAAGATATGCAGTCAACATGTCATAAGCATGACCCCAGGGCCCACAAGACATGCAGTTAAAATGTCATAAGCATGACCCCAGGGCCCACAAGATATGCAGTCAACATGTCATAAGAATGACCCCAGAGCCCACAAGACATGCAGTCAACATGTCATAAGGATGACCCCAGGGCCCACAAGACATGCAGTTGCCCATGCCCAGGACACCGCCTCAACATTCTACATGTTCATCACACCAGCCATAAAAAAATATCCTGGAGATGACAAATTTGGAGCGTTTCTGTAAATATGGAGACAACTGGAAAAGGATGGATGAGATTGACCTGCGTGCCTTCATAGGGCTGCTAATCTTTGAGGGTGTGTATTGTTCCCGAGGCGAAGCTACATGTAGTCGCTGGGATGCTGAGAGTGGAAGGGTGGTTTTCCATGTCACTGAAAATCTTTCACACTTTCTCAAGAATGCTATGATTTGATAACTGTCAGTCAAGACCTGCAAGACGTGTGAGAGACAAACTGGTGGATGTAAGAGAGGTCTGGGAGAAGTGGCTGGTACGTCTGTGTCACGGTCGTCATCATGAGGAGAACAAGGCGCAGCGTGTTAAGCGTACATACTTCTTTAATGAAAGAACAAAACAACAAAACGAACCGTGAAGCTATTATGACTAGCGCAGAACAGGCAACTAAACATCGAATAACAACCCACAAACTACCCAAGGAATATGGCTGCCTAAATATAGTCCCCAATCAGAGACAATGATAAACAGCTGCCTCTGATTGAGAACCAATCTAGGCAACCATAGACATAAACACCTAGACTTACAAAAACCTGTAGACGATACAAAAACCCCTAGACAATACAAAAACTAAACAAAGCCACCCTCGTCACACCCTAACCAAAATAATAAAGAAAACAAAGATAACTAAGGTCAGGGCGTGACAGTCTGCCATACCTCTACAACCCTGGGCCTGAAGTAACAGTGGATGAGCAACTGGTTCCATTAAATCTCTTTTATCAAAAGTTTGCTGTCCTTTCCGACAGTATATGTCCAGCAAGCTGGCAACGTATGGCATCAAGATATGGGTGGCCTGTGACGCACAATCCAGCTATGCTTGGAAGATGCAAGTCTTCACAGGGAAGCCGACCAGTGGAGGCCCGGATAAGAACCAGGGGATACTGGTTGTGCTTGATGTGACAGATGGATTGAGGGGCACAATGTCACGTGTGATAATTTCTTCACCTCTTATGAACTCAGCCAGCAGCTCCTGAAGAGGAAGATCACCATGGTTGGCACAGTTAGAAAGAACAAGCGGGAGCTCCCCCCTGCACTCCTCACAACAAGTGGGGGAGAGGCCTTATCATCAAAGTCCAATTCCAATCACTGTGTGTGTGTGCCTGTCTTTCTTTCTTTCAGTCTCCTCTCTAAATCCTCTACAGGTTTTCCCAAACTCGGTCCCGGGGCCCCCCTTGGGTACACGTTTCGTTTTTTACACTAGCACTACACAGCTCATTCAAATAATCAACTCTTGGGCCAAAACCAAAATTATTCACTACTACCATCAGTCCCATTACTATTGCTGTGTGTGTGTGTGCCTGTCTGTCTTGAGTGTGGAATAAAGAATGTTCTGTACATCTGTCTCCTACTACTACTGGTCATTACCAGTATTCTAATAGCGGAGCCATTACAGCCATATATTAAACCTACCAGAGGACAGTAATACCTATATATTAAACCTACCAGAGGACAGTAATACCTATAGATTAAACCTACCAGAGGACAGTAATACCTATATATTAAACCTACCAGAGGACAGTAATACCTATAGATTAAACCTACCAGAGGACAGTAATACCTGTATATTAAACCTACCAGAGGACAATAATACCTGTATATTAAACCTACCAGAGGACAGTAATACCTATATATTAAACCTACCAGAGGACAGTAATACCTATAGATTAAACCTACCAGAGGACAGTAATACCTATAGATTAAACCTACCAGAGGACAGTAATACCTATATATTAAACCTACCAGAGGACAGTAATACCTATATATTAAACCTACCAGAGGACAGTAATACCTATATATTAAACCTACCAGAGGACAGTAATACCTATAGATTAAACCTACCAGAGGAGCTGGGAATATGGCACCTGTATTTAACCTGCACCTCTATCAGTCACTCTTTTCCAATGTCTGCGTCTGAAAGTCACCCTATATACAATATAGCGGCGGCAGGGTAGCCTAGTGGTTAGAGTGTAGAGGAGGCAGGGTAGCCTAGTGGTTAGAGTGTAGAGGAGGCAGGGTAGCCTAGTGGTTAGAGTGTAGAGGTGGTAGGGTAGCCTAGTGGTTAGAGTGTAGAGGCGGCAGGGTAGCCTAGTGGTTAGAGTGTAGAGGTGGCAGGGTAGCCTAGTGGTTAGAGTGTAGAGGAGGCAGGGTAGCCTAATGGTTAGAGTGTAGAGAAGGCAGGGTAGCCTAGTGGTTAGAGTGTAGAGGTGGCAGGGTAGCCTAGTGGTTAGAGTGTAGGGGTGACAGGGTAGCCTAGTGGTTAGAGTGTAGGGGCGGCAGAGTAGCCTAGTGGTTAGAGTGTAGGGGCTGCAGGGTAGCCTAGTGGTTAGAGTGCAGGGGTGACAGGGTAGCCTAGTGGCTAGAGTGTAGAGGAGGCAGGGTAGCCTAGTGGTTAGAGTGTAGAGGAGGCAGGTAGCCTAGTGGTTAGAGTGTAGGGGCGACAGAGTAGCCGAGTGGTTAGAGTGTAGAGGCGGCAGGTTAGCCTAGTGGTTAGAGTGTAGAGGCGGCAGGGTAGCCTAGTGGTTCGAGTGTAGAGGTGGCAGGGTAGCCTAGTGGTTAGAGCATTGGACTAGTAACCGGAAGGTTGCAAGTTCAAATCCCCGAGCTGACAAGGTACAAATCTGTTGTTCTGCACCTGAACAGGTAGTTAACCCACTGTACATGTAAGTCACTCTGGATAAGAGCGTCTGCTAAATGACTTAAATGTAAATGTAAATGTTCCTAGGCCGTCATTGAAAATAAGAATTTGTTCTTAACTGACTTGTTAAATAAAGGTTAACAGAAATACTTCTGAACAGTATAGGGAATAGGGTGCCATTTCAGACACAGACAATATCTTAATTAGCTTCCCTGTCAATCTGGCTCACTTTACAAGAAGATGCTTCCCTGTCCATCTGGCTCACTTTACCAGAAGATGCTTCCCTGTCCATCTGGCTCACTTTACCAGAAGATGCTTCCCTGTCCATCTGGCTCACTTTACCAGAAGATGCTTCCCTGTCCATCTGGCTCACTTTACCAGAAGATGCTTCCCTGTCCATCTGGCTCACTTTACAAGAAGATGCTTCCCTGTCCATCTGGCTCACTTTACAAGAAGATGCTTCCCTGTCCATCTGGCTCACTTTACCAGAAGATGCTTCCCTGTCCATCTGGCTCACTTTACCAGAAGATGCTTCCCTGTCCATCTGGCTCACTTTACCAGAAGATGCTTCCCTGTCCATCTGGCTCACTTTACCAGAAGATGCTTCCCTCACCGTCTGGCTCACTTTACCAGAAGTTGCTTCCCTTTCCATCTGGCTCACTTTACCAGAAGATGGCAGTGGTGAGCTATGGACCACCATGATCATGAACCGGGCAGGGTGCTGTTCCCAACTTCCTTGTGGGTGAAAACCTGAGGGAAGCAGAGACAATGGCTCTGTACAAATGGGCACCCTAGTCCCAGCGGCTCTGGTCAAAAGTTGAACACTATATAGGGAATAGACTGCCATTTGAGACAAGACCAAGAGATTCAAACTCAGGACCCATAGCGGCATAGTTACACAGCTACTTACCCTGACAACTCAGGACCCAGAGCAGCCTAGTTACACAGCTACTAACCCTGACAACTCAGGACCCATAGCAGCCTAGTTACACAGCTACTAACCCTGACAACTCAGGACCCATAGCAGCCTAGTTACACAGCTACTAACCCTGACAACTCAGGACCCAGAGCAGCCTAGTTACACAGCTACTAACCCTGACAACTCAGGACCCAGAGCAGCCTAGTTACACAGCTACTAACCCTGACAACTCAGGACCCATAGCGGCATAGTTACACAGCTACTAACCCTGACAACTCAGGACCCATAGCAGCCTAGTTACACAGCTACTAACCCTGACAACTCAGGACCCATAGCGGCATAGTTACACAGCTACTAACCCTGACAACTCAGGACCCATAGCAGCCTAGTTACACAGCTACTAACCCTGACAACTCAGGACCCATAGCAGCCTAGTTACACAGCTACTAACCCTGACAACTCAGGACCCATAGCAGCCTAGTTACACAGCTACTAACCCTGACAACTCAGGACCCATAGCAGCCTAGTTACACAGCTACTAACCCTGACAACTCAGGACCCATAGCAGCCTAGTTACACAGCTACTAACCCTGACAACTCAGGACCCATAGCAGCCTAGTTACACAGCTACTAACCCTGACAACTCAGGACCCATAGCAGCCTAGTTACACAGCTACTAACCCTGACAACTCAGGACCCATAGCAGCCTAGTTACACAGCTACTAACCCTGACAACTCAGGACCCATAGCAGCCTAGTTACACAGCTACTAACCCTGACAACTCAGGACCCATAGCAGCCTAGTTACACAGCTACTAACCCTGACAACTCAGGACCCAGAGCAGCCTAGTTACACAGCTACTAACCCTGACAACTCAGGACCCAGAGCAGCCTAGTTACACAGCTACTAACCCTGACAACTCAGGACCCATAGCAGCCTAGTTACACAGCTACTAACCCTGACAACTCAGGACCCATAGCAGCCTAGTTACACAGCTACTAACCCTGACAACTCAGGACCCATAGCCCTAGTTACACAGCTACTAACCCTGACAACTCAGGACCCAAGCGGCATAGTTACACAGCTACTAACCCTGACAACTCAGGACCCATAGCGGCCTAGTTACACAGCTACTAACCCTGACAACTCAGGACCCAAATGGCATAGTTACACAGCTACTAACCCTGACAACTCAGGACCCATAGCGGCATAGTTACACAGCTACTTACCCTGACAACTCAGGACCCATAGCAGCCTAGTTACACAGCTACTAACCCTGACAACTCAGGACCCATAGCGCATAGTTACACAGCTACTAACCCTGACAACTCAGGACCCATAGCGTCTGATAGTTACACAGCTACTAACCCTGACAACTCAGGACCCAGAGCAGCCTAGTTACACAGCTACTAACCCTGACAACTCAGGACCCATAGCGGCATAGTTACACAGCTACTAACCCTGACAACTCAGGACCCATAGCGGCATAGTTACACAGCTACTAACCCTGACAACTCAGGACCCAGAGCAGCCTAGTTACACAGCTACTAACCCTGACAACTCAGGACCCATAGCGGCATAGTTACACAGCTACTAACCCTGACAACTCAGGACCCATAGCGGCATAGTTACACAGCTACTAACCCTGACAACTCAGGACCCATAGCGGCATAGTTACACAGCTACTAACCCTGACAACTCAGGACCCATAGCGGCATAGTTACACAGCTACTAACCCTGACAACTCAGGACCCATAGCAGCCTAGTTACACAGCTACTAACCCTGACAACTCAGGACCCATAGCGGCATAGTTACACAGCTACTAACCCTGACAACTCAGGACCCATAGCAGCCTAGTTACACAGCTACTAACCCTGACAACTCAGGACCCATAGCGGCATAGTTACACAGCTACTAACCCTGACAACTCAGGACCCATAGCGGCATAGTTACACAGCTACTTACCCTGACAACTCAGGACCCATAGCAGCCTAGTTACACAGCTACTAACCCTGACAACTCAGGACCCATAGCGGCATAGTTACACAGCTACTAACCCTGACAACTCAGGACCCATAGCGGCATAGTTACACAGCTACTAACCCTGACAACTCAGGACCCAGAGCAGCCTAGTTACACAGCTACTAACCCTGACAACTCAGGACCCATAGCGGCATAGTTACACAGCTACTAACCCTGACAACTCAGGACCCATAGCGGCATAGTTACACAGCTACTAACCCTGACAACTCAGGACCCATAGCAGCCTAGTTACACAGCTACTAACCCTGACAACTCAGGACCCATAGCAGCCTAGTTACACAGCTACTAACCCTGACAACTCAGGACCCATAGCGGCATAGTTACACAGCTACTAACCCTGACAACTCAGGACCCATTAGTTACACAGCTACTAACCCTGACAACTCAGGACCCAGAGCAGCCTAGTTACACAGCTACTAACCCTGACAACTCAGGACCCATAGCAGCCTAGTTACACAGCTACTAACCCTGACAACTCAGGACCCATAGCCATAGTTACACAGCTACTAACCCTGACAACTCAGGACCCATAGCGGCATAGTTACACAGCTACTAACCCTGACAACTCAGGACCCATAGCGGCATAGTTACACAGCTACTAACCCTGACAACTCAGGACCCATAGCGGCATAGTTACACAGCTACTAACCCTGACAACTCAGGACCCATAGCAGCCTAGTTACACAGCTACTAACCCTGACAACTCAGGACCCATAGCGGCATAGTTACACAGCTACTAACCCTGACAACTCAGGACCCATAGCAGCCTAGTTACACAGCTACTAACCCTGACAACTCAGGACCCAGAGCAGCCTAGTTACACAGCTACTAACCCTGACAACTCAGGACCCATAGCAGCCTAGTTACACAGCTACTAACCCTGACAACTCAGGACCCATAGCAGCCTAGTTACACAGCTACTAACCCTGACAACTCAGGACCCATAGCAGCCTAGTTACACAGCTACTAACCCTGACAACTCAGGACCCAGAGCAGCCTAGTTACACAGCTACTAACCCTGACAACTCAGGACCCAGAGCAGCCTAGTTACACAGCTACTAACCCTGACAACTCAGGACCCATAGCAGCCTAGTTACACAGCTACTTACCCTGACAACTCAGGACCCATAGCAGCCTAGTTACACAGCTACTAACCCTGACAACTCAGGACCCATAGCAGCCTAGTTACACAGCTACTAACCCTGACAACTCAGGACCCAGAGCAGCCTAGTTACACAGCTACTAACCCTGACAACTCAGGACCCATAGCAGCCTAGTTACACAGCTACTTACCCTGACAACTCAGGACCCATAGCAGCCTAGTTACACAGCTACTAACCCTGACAACTCAGGACCCAGAGCAGCCTAGTTACACAGCTACTGACAACTCAGGACCCATAGCAGCCTAGTTACACAGCTACTTACCCTGACAACTCAGGACCCATAGCAGCCTAGTTACACAGCTACTAACCCTGACAACTCAGGACCCATAGCAGCCTAGTTACACAGAACGACTCAAACAAAACCAGGATATGAAGATGATTAATAGCCAGTTGGGGAATCCTATAACAAGGTATTCTCTTTGCATGTCCAAACAAAATTCCTTGTTCAACACAAATGGCTGTTTGAGAGAGCGTGTTGAATCAAGGTGTGGGCGTACTGTTGTCATATAGGTTCATTCACTGTAAACACATGTACAACTTCGTATTCTAGCCTCAATGTAAACTGCATCTTTGTCTGATATTGTAAGTAATTTAAAAACTGAATTCTTGGGGCCTCCCGAGTGGCGCAGCGGTCTAGGCACTGCAGTGGTTGAGGTGTCACTACAGATCCGGGTTCGATCCCGGGCTGTGTGACAGCTGGCCACAACTGGGAGACCCATGAGGCAATGCACAATTTGCCCAGCGTTGTCCGGGTTAGGGGAGGGTTTGTCCGACCGGGATGTACTCTTCCCATTGCGCTCTAGAGAATCATGTGCCGGCGCATGCACGCTGACACGGTCGCCAGTTGTACGGTGTTTCCTCCGACACATTGATGCTGCTGGCTTCCGGGTTAAACGAGCAGTGTGTCAAGAAGCAGCCCAGCTTGACAGGGTCGTGTTTCGGAGGACGCATGGCTCTCGACCTTCGCCTCTCACGAGTTCGTTCGGGAGTTGCAGCGATGGGACAAGACTGTAACTACCAATTGGGTAAAAAATGAAATATATACATTTATAAGATTTCTTGAGTATTCTCAAAAGGTTGTGTGACTCGTTAATGGCCGAAACTTCAGGATATTAATATTTAGATCAATACAGAACCAAGTTTTGTGAGCAAGATGCCTTTTCCTTCCTACATTCTTATACACTCCTCTTATTTAAGGCCGTGGTCTTCATACCCACATGGTTTTAATTAATTCAACCAAAGTCATGAACTAAAATGAACAGAAAGAGAATACAGTACTTTAAATCCTGGTTGGACCACCAGGGAGAACTGTTGCTGTGTGTGTTGGCATAGGATACGTCCTCAAGGCCTCTCTGTAATCTTTATATGGCAGCTCCAAAGAGCTTCCTTTACTTTCTCAAGATAACATTCCCTTTTAGCCAGAGCAGGGGAGGAGAAGGGAGAGCCTAAAGTTGCATTTGTGGTTTGAACCAGGGAAACAGTGCCCAAGCCATCTGCTGTCAACATTCTGATGTCAACATTCTGATGTCAACATTCTGCTGTCAACATTCCGATGTCAACATTCCGATGTCAACATTCTGATGTCAACATTCTGCTGTCAACATTCCGATGTCAACATTCCGATGTCAACATTCTGATGTCAACATTCCGATGTCAACATTCCGATGTCAACATTCTGCTGTCAACATTCCGATGTCAACATTCTGCTGTCAACATTCTGTTGTGTTGATCATGTTCTTAAACAGATTTTTGAAGTTATTTTTAATCTTGTTTGTCTTTTTATTGTCAGCCCAACATGTGGGTAATGCCCTTGGACAGTAGTTAGTGTACACATGTGAATAAGCTATACACACTGTACAGGACACGTTTTGCAGACACGGAATATGTCTAGTCCAAGACACTTTCAAATGGAGACTTCTAAGTGTCTGTGAAACCGGTCCATAGGACACATTACCCAAGATACTTGTAAAAAATACAAAATAAAAACCACGGACAATATCATCATCAGTGCGATACATGGGTAGGTCCCAAATGACACCCTATTCCCTATATAGTGCACTAAGATTGACTAGGGCCCTTTTGAAAGTAGTGCACAGTTTAGAGAACAGGGTGCCGTTTGGGATGGGCCCGTTGTGTAATAAGGGAACTGAAATCTACAGTTGTTCCAGGGTAATTCGTCTGAACTGTCGATGTACAATAATTACAGGGCCTGTCTTGGCATGATGAGCTAAGACACAGTAATGAGTTTTCACTAAGAGATCATTTGTGAAACCACTGTTGATTTAGCGTTTGTGTTTTAAGTTCAAATAAATATACAGTGCCAGGCAAACGTTTGAACACACCTACTCATTCCAGGGTTTGTGTTTATTTTAAAACTATTTTCTACATTGTATAATAATAGTGAAGACATCAAAACTACTAAATAACACACATGGAATCATGTAGTAACCCCAGAAGTGTTAAACATGCCAAGAGGGAGCAAAGCTGTCATCAAGGCAGAAGGCTACGTCGAAGAATGTCTAAATATATTTGATGAAAGAGTAGGTGTCCAAACGTTTGACATGCCAAGAGGGTGCAAAGCTGTCATCAAGGCAGAAGGCTACGTCGAAGAATGTCTAAATATATTTGATGAAAGAGTAGGTGTCCAAACGTTTGACATGCCAAGAGGGTGCAAAGCTGTCATCAAGGCAGAAGGCTACGTCGAAGAATGTCTAAATATATTTGATGAAAGAGTAGGTGTCCAAACGTTTGACATGCCAAGAGGGTGCAAAGCTGTCATCAAGGCAGAAGGCTACGTCGAAGAATGTCTAAATATATTTGATGAAAGAGTAGGTGTCCAAACGTTTGACTGGTACCACACACACAGAGACACACAGAGACACACAGAGACACACAGAGACACACAGAGGCACTCAGAGACACACACAGAGACACACACAGAGACACACACAGAGACACACAGAGAGACACACAGAGACACACAGAGACACACAGAGAGACACACACAGAGACACACAGAGACACACAGAGACACACAGAGACACACAGAGGCACTCAGAGACACACACAGAGACACACACAGAGACACACAGAGAGACACACAGAGACACACAGAGACACACACACACACACACACACACACACACACACACACACACACACACACACACACACACACACACACACACACACACACACACACACACACACACACACACACACACACACACACACACACACACACACACACACACAGAGACAGACACACACACACAGACATACACACACAGACACACACACACAGAGAGACACACACAGACACACGCACACAGAGACACACACACACACAGAGACAGACACACACACACGCAGAGAGACACAGACACACACACAGACACACGCACACAGAGACACACACACACACACAGAGACAGACACACACACACACAGAGAGACACACACACAGACACACGCACACAGAGACACACACACACGCACACAGAGGACAGACACACACACACAGACACACACAGAGAGACACACACACAGACACACGCACACAGAGACACACACGCACACAGAGACACACACACACAGAGACAGACACACACACACAGAGAGACACACACAGACACACGCACACAGAGACACACACACACAGAGACAGACACACACACACAGAGAGACACACACACAGACACACACACAGAGAGACACACACACAGACACACGCACACAGAGACACACACACACACAGAGACAGACACACACACACAGAGAGACACACACACAGACACACACACACACACACAGACACACACACAGACACACGCACACAGAGACACACACACACGCACACAGAGACACACACACACAGAGACAGACACACACACACAGAGAGACACACACAGACACACGCACACAGAGACACACACACACACAGAGACAGACACACACACACAGAGAGACACACACACAGACACACATACAGAGAGACACACACACAGACACACGCACACAGAGACACACACACACACACACACAGAGACAGACACACACACACAGAGAGACACACACACAGACACACACACACACACACACACACACACACACACAGACACACACACACAGAGACACACACACACGCACACAGAGACACACACACACACAGAGACAGACACACACACACAGAGAGACACACACAGACACACGCACACAGAGACACACACACACACAGAGACAGACACACACACACAGAGAGACACACACACAGACACACACACACACACAGACACACACACAGACACACAGAGACACACAAACACGCACACAGAGACACACACACACACAGAGACAGACACACACACACAGAGAGACACACACAGACACACGCACACAGAGACACACACACACACAGAGACAGACACACACACACAGAGAGACACACACACAGACACACACACAGACACACACAGAGACACACACACAATATATATATATTGGGCCAGTAACTGAAAGGTTGCCAGATCGACTCCCAGAGCTGACAAGGTAAAAATCTGTCGTTCTGAACATGACAGTTAACCCACTGTTCCCTGGGCGTCGATTATGGCACCGTCCCCGTCCCCGTCCCCGTCCCTCTGATTCAGAGGGGTTGGGTTAAATGCGGAAGACATATTTCAGTTGTACAACTGACCAGGTATCCCCCTTTGCCCTTTATGTACCAGATGTGTATTTATTTAGACTACACCTAAGTATAGAAGAGGAACTTGAATTTCACTCAATTATATTCTATTTCCTTTCATTCAAATGGCAATTCTGCATCCTGTTTACTACTCCAATTCAACAATTGGAATATAGAAAATAGCAAAAAAATCACAAAGAGAAGGTTTGTCTAAACTTTTGACCAGTACTGTATATATGTTTAAATTATATTCAAGACAAAAAAAAAGTTGTCATTAAAACAATGTGGACCCGTTCTGAAATGGACCTGGGGCTTTCATACCCGGACCTGATCTGAGACCCGTTCTGAATGAACAACTTAACCCATCATTATTTGACCCTGCTGGTCATCTTTGAACATTTGAACATCTTGGCCATGTTCTGTTATAATCTCCACCCGGCACAGCCAGAAGAGGACTGGCCACCCCACATAGCCTGGTTCCTCTCTAGGTTTCTTCCTAGGTTCTGGCCTTTCTAGGTAGTTTTTCCTAGCCACCGTGCTTCTACACCTGCATTGCTTGCTGTTTGGGGTTTTAGGCTGGGTTTCTGTTCAGCACTTTGAGATATCAGCTGATGTAAGAAAGGCTTTATAAATACATTTGATTTCATTTTGGATCGTTCTCCACCCTCTTCTGATTCAGAATATACTATTTTAATTGGAGTTATAAGTTGAGATAACTGAATATCCAATATAAAACTAGTTGTATACCTGCAGGAACCATATACCTACCTGCTCTCTAAAACATTTACACGATTTTGTTTCAGGCTATAAACCAATTCATTGTGTATTACAATCAGATGTATCAGACTACCAATAGAAGTTTCTGTGTAGTGATAATGTAGGTCAATGTATAATCAGGGTTGGTCAAATTGGGCTCCCTGGCGCCAGTGGTCTAAGGCACTGCATCTCAGTCCCTGGTTCGAATCCAGGCTGTATCACATCCAGACGTGATTGGGAGTCCCATAGGGCGGCGCACAATTGGCCCAGCGTCGTCCGGGGTAGGCTGTCGTTGTAAATACGAATTTGTTGTGAACTGACTTGGCTAGTTAAGTAAAGGTTAATTCATTTTATTTTTTAAATCAGCCTCCAACTCAAGGAATATGAGTTTGGCATTGCAAGGGAGCCGGTGTGCACCGTGACCGTGAACAAACCAATGTAATTCTACGCCCGTGAAGAGACATTGAATAATCCCTGCTTTTCGAAACGCCCCCAACCCGAGGGAGGAGGTAGGGAAGTAGCTTTCTGGTGACAGAGAGGACCATAAACGGCGATCGAGGTGGAGGCGCAGGCGGATTAGTGCCAGCGCCAGGCAGGCGGGTTGTTTGTGATTAACTGCTGCTGGGGGACTGGGGTATGGAGATGTTGCGTCGCTCCTCAGTATTCGCGGCAGAAGTGATGGAAGTATTTGACCGATCCCCCACAGACAAGGAGCTGGTGTCACAGGCGAAGGCGCTATGCAGGGATTTCATCCATTCCAGGCTGAACAGGACCGGGATTGGGTGGTCGAAGGCCGAGCATCAGCTGTCGGCATCAGGTGGGACGCTTGGAGAGATCTCCTCTGTCCTCATGTGGTTAGGTAAGAACGCAGTTTGTGTATATTGGTGGGCTACTGTGTCTGTCTGAATGACAGGCTGCGTACCTATAAGGGCTGTACATCCTATTTTAGACCATGTTAGAAAGCACTTGGTAATAGATTGTCTACAATGTCCAAATATTATAAACGAAACGATAGTTTTTCAGCCAGTAATGTATGTCATAAGATGTGCATCCATAACATTATGATTTAATTAAAGGTTTTATACACATATGTCCATTCAGTAGAAAATTCCGTCAGAAAAACAATTGTCCAAACCCCATGTCTCTCAAAAGTTAAAACGATTTACTGAGAATGTAGTATGTTCAGAGTGGATGGAATGGAATCACAGTCATGATCAATAAGTGGTCTTTGCTCGGCGACAGAATGGTACTAACTTAAAACATCAAATGACCAGCTATATAGTAACTAATGGATGCAGATTCGCGAGTTAAAACATGAGTGACAACATTGGTTTGTTTAAATATATATTTACAAAGCTATAACAGACTGGATGCAGATTTTAAAACAACAACATTGGTTTGTTTAAATATATATTTACCAGCTATAACAGACTGAATTTCAATATCCGCAGAAGACAATATGTTCTTGTTTTCATTGTTGTATTTCTGAGTCTTTAAATCCCCGTAGAAACGGCCCCTCTCAACGTAGATGGATCGCCAATACTGTGGCTTCATTGCCAAGGTGCTGGACGTGAAAAAGATGAAAGCATCAATTTGATTTGGATTAATCCAACTACATTTTGACAACTACGTTTTGACATTAATTTCGTAGCACCCTCTTGACGTGAGTTTTCTCCGTTAATACTCCATATAACGGAACTAATACGGTGCCACTAGTTCTCTTGCTGTAAGGATGTATAGAAATGTAGCATTTTTCCGGAGTGATTCTTTGAGAAGACATTTAAGAACATCCACTGAAATTGTCTTCCGTTTCGAATTTCCCGAGAAATGTGTTGTTGATGTAATTTTAAAAAAAAATCATTTTTCTGCTATCTTTTACAGCAAAAAATATTTATATAACAAAATTACATGGGGGGGTTAACAGGCTAATATTACATTTTGGTTGAAGGAGAAACAGAAAAAAAAGAGACTGTAATTATCTGTAATCTTAATTGTGTCTAATTCAAGGTGAGACATGCAGCATGTCCTCATTGGAAATGTTTATGTTCTGGGTACCCAACCTATGGTGCAAAGCTGAAACCCAGCCACTCATCCCCCAGATATCAGGAGCTAGTTTGGTTCATGCGTTTAGTTAACGTCATGTCCAGACCACAGTGACACTCAATTTGGTTTTGTTCTCATATCGAAACCATTTTCAAAATGCAATTTAAGACGGATATTGTACATGATTGAAACAGCTATGCTAGTTGGCTAGCTAACTCATTGTACCTTGACAATATTGTTCTTCATGCAATTACTTGAACACAATAAGTAGGTTGTCTTGCATTGTTAAATAAAGGTTAAAATTGCATTTGTATTTTGTTTAATATCAGGTGCATTCACAATTAAATTCACGGCAGATGAACTATCTAACAGACGTGAGCTCAGATCGGCTAGTTTCAACAGTTTCATCAAACAGAAGTCAGAATCGTATAGCTATGTCTATTCTTACCTTGATCATAGGTATTAGCTGCTCTTGGGCTATATCACTAATATAATTTGGTGTCCCATCACAAAATCATTTATATAAGTGTTCATGCAATGTTGTTTTGCACGAAGATGGCTGTAGATTGATGTTTGCAGCATCTTAGCCTGATTTATCTTGACTTTCTGGCAGTTGTGTAGTCAATTCCAGGCATAAGTAATATACTCGGGTTGCATAGGACCCACGAATGCTTAAGGGGCCCAGTCACAAAACATTTTATTTAGATTTTCTTTTTAGGAATTCGGTGGGGGGGTCAATTTATTGTTGGGAGTAATTTCAAGATGTGTGCATCCTTAGTTTTCCTCTTGTTATGTCTGTCACTGACAGTCACTCGAATAGCCATGTCAGCTAACAATTGTTAGATTGGTAGTTACTGTAGTCTAGCCATGTCACATTGTATAATGATAGGAGACAGGCGCAAGAATACGAAATACTTAAAAAGAAAATGCTCTACCCAAAATATGATCATGACGGGGACGAAGCCCAAAACAAACATATATATATATATATATATATATATTATATATATAACACAAGGGTTGTAAACCAAAACAAACATGTGTGTATATATATATATAACACAAGGGTTGTAAACCAAAACAAACATGTATATATATATATATATATATATATATATATATATATATATATATATATATAAAACACAAGGGTTGTAAACCAAAACAAACATGTGTATATATATATATATATATATATATATCACAAGGGTTGTAAACCAAACAAAGAGCAAGGTGTAAAGCTCTAATAAATACGCGGGACGAGACCTGTAATAACAAGTGCACTCTAACACGGTAACATGCCGACACAACAGAGCACAGGTCCTAACAAGACCAACGGACGTTGGGAACAGTAATCAACAAGGACGATGGGGAACAGTAATCAACAAGGACGATGGAGAACAGTAATCAACAAGGACGTTGGGGAACAGTAATCAACAAGGACGATGGGAACAGTAATCAACAAGGACGATGGAGAACAGTAATCAACAAGGACGATGGAGAACAGTAATCAACAAGGACGATGGGAACAGTAATCAACAAGGACGATGGAGAACAGTAATCAACAAGGACGATGGAGAACAGTAATCAACAAGGACGATGGGAACAGTAATCAACAAGGACGATGGGAACAGTAATCAACAAGGACGATGGGAACAGTAATCAACAAGGACGATGGGAACAGTAATCAACAAGGGCGATGGACAGTAATCAACAAGGGCGATGGAGAACAGTAATCAACAAGGACGATGGAGAACAGTAATCAACAAGGACGATGGGAACAGTAATCAACAAGGACGATGGGAACAGTAATCAACAAGGACGATGGGAACAGTAATCAACAAGGACGATGGAGAACAGTAATCAACAAGGACGATGGGAACAGTAATCAACAAGGACGATGGGAACAGTAATCAACAAGGACGATGGGAACAGTAATCAACAAGGACGATGGGAACAGTAATCAACAAGGACGATGGAGAACAGTAATCAACAAGGACGATGGGAACAGTAATCAACAAGGACGATGGGAACAGTAATCAACAAGGACGTTGGGAACAGTAATCAACAAGGACGATGGGAACAGTAATCAACAAGGACGATGGGAACAGTAATCAACAAGGACGATGGGAACAGTAATCAACAAGGACGATGGAGAACAGTAATCAACAAGGACGATGGAGAACAGTAATCAACAAGGACAATGGGAACAGTAATCAACAAGGACGATGGGAACAGTATTCAACAAGGACGATGGGAACAGTAATCAACAAGGACGATGGGAACAGTAATCAACAAGGACGATGGAGAACAGTAATCAACAAGGACGATGGGAACAGTAATCAACAAGGACGATGGAGAACAGTAATCAACAAGGACGATGGAGAACAGTAATCAACAAGGACGATGGAGAACAGTAATCAACAAGGACGATGGAGAACAGTAATCAACAAGGACGATGGAGAACAGTAATCAACAAGGACGATGGGAACAGTAATCAACAAGGACGATGGGAACAGTAATCAACAAGGACGATGGGAACATTCATCAACAAGGACGATGGAGAACAGTAATCAACAAGGACGATGGAGAACAGTAATCAACAAGGACGATGGAGAACAGTAATCAACAAGGACGATGGGAACAGTAATCAACAAGGACGATGGAGAACAGTAATCAACAAGGACGATGGAGAACAGTAATCAACAAGGACGATGGGAACAGTAATCAACAAGGACGATGGAGAACAGTAATCAACAAGGACGATGGAGAACAGTAATCAACAAGGACGATGGGAACAGTAATCAACAAGGACGATGGGAACAGTAATCAACAAGGACGTTGGGAACAGTAATCAACAAGGACGATGGGAACAGTAATCAACAAGGACGATGGGAACAGTAATCAACAAGGACGATGGGAACAGTAATCAACAAGGACGATGGAGAACAGTAATCAACAAGGACGATGGGAACAGTAATCAACAAGGACGATGGAGAACAGTAATCAACAAGGACGTTGGGGAACAGTAATCAACAAGGACGATGGAGAACAGTAATCAACAAGGACGATGGGAACAGTAATCAACAAGGACGATGGGAACAGTAATCAACAAGGACGATGGGAACAGTAATCAACAAGGACGATGGGGAACAGTAATCAACAAGGACGTTGGGGAACAGTAATCAACAAGGACGATGGGGACAGTAATCAACAAGGACGATGGGAACAGTAATCAACAAGGACGATGGAGAACAGTAATCAACAAGGACGATGGGAACAGTAATCAACAAGGACGTTGGGGAACAGTAATCAACAAGGACGTTGGGGAACAGTAATCAACAAGGACGATGGGGACAGTAATCAACAAGGACGATGGGAACAGTAATCAACAAGGACGATGGAGAACAGTAATCAACAAGGACGATGGGAACAGTAATCAACAAGGACGTTGGGAACAGTAATCAACAAGGACGTTGGAGAACAAAGGGAACATAGACAGGTGAAGTGGGAAGTTTACCAACACTTAGGTTGCAGTCATTAAAACTCATTTTTCAACCACTCCACAAATTTCTTGTTAAGAAACTGTATTTTTGGCAAGTCGGTTAGGACATCTACTTTGTGCATGACACAAGTAATTGTTACAACAACTGTTTACAGACAGATTAGTTCACTTATAATTCACTGTATCACAATTCCAGTGGGTCAGAAGTTTACATATGCTAAATTGACTGTGTCTTTAAACAGCTTGGAACATTCCAGAAAATTATGTCATGGCTTTAGAAGCTTCTGATAGGCTAATTGGCATCACTTGAGTCAATTGGAGGTGTACCTGTATTTCAAGGCCTACCTTCAAACTCAGTGCCTCTTTGCTTGACATCATGGGAAAATCTAAAGAAATCAGCCAAGACCTCAGAAAAAAAATGTAGACCTCCACAAGTCTGGTTCATCCTTGGGTACAATTTCCAAACACCTGAAGTACCACGTTCATCTGTACAAACAATAGTACGCAAGTATAAACACCATGGGACCATGCAGCCGTCATAACGCTCAGGAAGGAGACGCATTCTGTCTCCTATAGATGAACGTACTTTGGTGCGAGAAGTGCAAATCAATCCCAGAACAACAGAAAAGGACCTTGTGAAGATGCAGGAGAAACAGGTACAAAAGTATCTATAGCCACAGTAAAACGAGTCCTATATCAACATAACCTGAAAGGTCGCAAAGCAAGGAAGAAGCCACTGCTCCAAAACCGCCATAAAAAGTTTGCAACTGCACATGGGGACGAAGATCGTACTTTTTGGAGAAATGTCCTCTGGTCTGATGAAACTAAAATAGAACTGTTTGGCCATAATGACCATCGTTATGTTTGGAGGAAAAAGGGGGAGGCTTGCAAGCCGAAGAACACCATCCCAACCGTGAAGCACGGGGGTGGCTGCATCATGTTGTGGGGGTGCTTTGCTGCAGGTGGGACTGGTGTACTTCACAAAATAGATGTTCATCGTATTATTGAGACCAAAGTGATATGAATACATACTTCTTTATTTAACGAAGAACACTAAACAAAATAACAAAACAAACATGAAGTTATAAAACACGAGTGCTGACTACACATAGACAATAACCCACAAAACCAAAATGGAAAATGGCAACCTAAATAGGATCCCCAATCAGAGACAACGATAAACAGCTGCCTCTGATTGGGAACCAATTCAGGCCACCATAAACATACATTTACCAAGACAAATCAAAACCCCATAGATGTACAAAAAAACCTAGATAAGACAAAAACACACATGCCACCCTCGTCACACCCAGACCTAAGCAAAATAATAAAGAAAACAAAGATAACTAAGGTCAGGGCGTGACAATAGATGGCATCATGAGGTAGAAAATTACGTGGATATATTGAAGCAACATCTCAAGACATCAGTCAGGAAGTTAAAGCTTGGTTGCAAATCGGTCTTCCAAATTTGACAATGACCCCAAGCATACTTCCAAAGTTGTGGCAAAATGGCTTAAGGACAACAAAGTCAAGGTATTGGAGTGGCCATCACAAAGCCCTGACCTCAATCCTATAGAAAATCTGTGGGCAGAACTGAAAAAGCTTGTGCGAGCAAGGAGGCCTACAAACCTGACTCAGTTACACCAGCTCTGTCAGGAGGAATGGGCCAAAATTCACTCAACTTATTGTGGGAAGCTTGTGGAAGGCTACCTGAAATGTTTCACTCAAAATCTAAAATTTAAAGGCAAGGCCACCCAAAACATTTGACCCAAGTTAAACCATTTAAAGGCAATGCTACCAAATATTTTTTGAGTGTCTGTAAACTTCTGACCCACTGTGAATGTGATGAAAGAAATAAAAGCAGAAATAAATCATTCTCTCTACTATTATTCTGACATTTCACATTCTTAAAATAAAGTGGTAATCCTTGCTGACCTAAAACAGGGAATTGTTTACTAGGATAAAATGTCAGGAATTGTGAAAAACTGAGTGTAAATGTATTTGGCTAAAGTGTATGTAAACCTCCGACTACAACTGTTTACACATACCAATCAGGGGGAATGGGAACCAGGTGTGCGTAATGAGACAAAACAGTCCGGGGTCGGTGGTAATGATCCAGTTCAGTGATGCCTAGAAGGACGGTGACGTAGACCTCCATAGATGGTGAACGGAATGAGCAGCAGTGTGGGGGGGTGATCCGTTACTATGTAAACTTGTAGTATTCATGACCGAATACCAACTGGGCAAGCAGGGCATGTGCATCGAGTCTGTTTATCTGCTAACCCCCATCGTGATACTCCAGCCTTCGGGGGCACACGTTTTCCCCAGACCCAGCTAACACACCTGATTTAAACAAATTGCAATCCGACGACTAGAGTCCTCCTAGAAATTCACCTGGAAAAACATATATATATATATATATATATATATATATATATATATATATATATATATATATATATATACATATATATATATATATCACAAGACTTTGCTTGCAAAATGTAGCAACACTTAGTTGTATTTATTTTTTAAACAAGCAAATCTCTCATATCTAACCTGTGGTCGGCAAAGAAAGGGACCAGGTTTTTAGGTAACAAACATTGACTGAAGTGTAGTCAATGTGTTGACAGAGTTTAGTCATGTCTACATACAGTAGCCAGGGAGAGGTGAGGTGGGGAATGTGATTAGTCTAGATAGAACAGTATTTCTGCTTTTGCCCTAGCACTACACAGCTAAACCTAATGATCAACATCATCGAGTGTTGAAAGGTTCAACAGCTGCACCACGGGAGCATCCTAGACAATCTGGACCCTCTCTTTCTAAAGTCTGTTCAACCTCTCTTTCGTATCGTCCGAGATCCCTAAAGATTGGAAAGCTGCCGTGGTCATCCCCCTCTTCAAAGGGGGTGACACTCTAGATCCAAACGGCTATAGACCTATATCCACCCTGCCCTGCCTTTCAAAAGTCTTCGAAAGCCAAGTTAATAAACAGATCACTGACCATTTAGATTCCCACCTTCCTTCTCCGCTATCCAGTTTCCGAGCTGGCGACGGGGGTGCATCTCAGCCACGCTCAAGGTACTAAACGATATCATGACTACCATCGAAAAAAGATTGTACTGTGCAGCCGTCTTCAACGACCTGGCCAAGGCTTTCGACTCTGTCAATCACCACATTCTTATCGGCAGACTCAACAGCCTTGGTTTCTCAAATGACTGCCTCGCCTGGTTCCCCAACTACTTCTCAGACAGTGTTCAGTGTGTCAAAAAGGAGGGCCTGTTGTCCGGACCTCTGGCAGTATCTATGGTGGCCTCCAACTGCTCTTAAACGCTTGTAAAACTAAATGCATGCTTTTCAACCGTTCGCAGCCCGCACACGCCTGCACGACTAGCATCACTCCTCTGGATGGTTCGGACTTAGAATATGTGGACAACTACAAATACCTAGGTGTCTGGTTAGACTGTAAACTCTCCTTCCAGACTCAAAATTAAGCATCTCCAATCCAAAATTAAATCTAGAATCGTCTTTCTATTTCGCAACAAAGCTTCCTTCACTCACGCCGCCAAACATACCCTAGTAAAACTGACTATCCTGTGCCTCCTGGGTGGTCTAGGGCACTGCATCGCAGCGCTAGCTGTGCCACCAGAGACTCTGGGTTCGCGCCCAGACCCAGGCTGGGCGCAGTGTACGCTAACCAGGTTGCCAGGTGCACGATGTTCCCTCCGACACAGTGGTGCAGCTGGCTTCCGTGTTGGATGCGCGTTGTGTTAAGAAGCAGTGCGGCTTTGTTGGGTTGTGTTTCGGATGGAGCATGGCTATCGAACTTTGTCTCTCCCGAGTCCGTACGGGAGTTGTAGCGATGAGACAAGATAGTACTAACAATAGGATACCAAGAAAAAGGGGTAAAAGTAAATAAACACTTTTTTATTTACTGACTATCCTAGGGATCCTTGTCTTCTGTGATGTCACTTTACTTTTTTTGTGCCATCCTTTTTATCACCAAAGCCCCATATACCAACCACCACTGCGACCTGTATGCTCTAATCGGCTGGCCCTTTGTAGTTGGCCCATATTCGTCGCCAGACCCGCTGGCTCCAGGTCATCTATAAGTCTATGCTAGGTAAAGCTCTGCCTTATATCAGCTCACTGGTCACGATGGCAACACCCACCCGTAGCACGAGCTCCAGCAGGTATATCTCACTGGTCATCCCCAAAGCCAAAACTTCCTTTGGCCACCTTTCCTTCCAGTTCTCTGATGCCAATGACTGGAACGAATTGCAAAAATCTCTGAAGCTGGAGACTCATATTTCCCTCACTAACTTTAAACATCAGCTATCCGAGCAGCTAACCGATCGCTGCAGCTGTACATAGCCCATCTGTAAATAGCCATCCAATCTACCTACCTCATCCCCATATTGTTTTTATTTACTTTCTGCACACCAGTATTTCTACTTGCACATCATCATCTGCATATCTACCATTCCAGTGTAAATCTGCTAAATTGTAATTACTTGACCTATTTATTGCCTACCTCCTCACGCCATTTGCACACACTGTAATATAGACTTTCTTTTTTTCTATTGTGTTATTGACTGTACACTTGTTTATCCCATGTGTAACTCTGTGTTGATGTTTGTGTCGCACTGCTTTGCTTTATCTTGGCCAGGTCACAGTTGTAACTGAGGACTTGTTCTCAACTAGCTTACCTGGTTAAATAAAGTTGCTCTCAACTAGCCTACCTGGTTAAATAAAGGTGTTCTCAACTAGCCTACCTGGTTAAATAAAGGTGAAATAAATAAAACATTTATAAAAAATAAAAAATCCTGACTGGTTGCATCACCACCTGAAATGGAAACTGCTCGGCCTCTGACCGAAAGGCACTACAGAGGGTTGTGCGAACGGCCCAGTACATCACTGGGGCCAAGCTTCCTGCCATCCAGGACCTCTATACCAGGCGGTGTCAGAGGAAGGACCTAAAAACTGTCAAAGACTCCAGCCACCCTAGTCATAAACTCTTCTCTCTGCTACCGCACGGCAAGCGGTACCGGAGTGCCAAGTCTAGATGTAAGAAGCTTCTAAACAGCTTCTACCCTCAAGCCATAAGACTCCAGAACACCTAATCAAATGGCTACCCAGACTATTTGCAAACCGACTCGAGCTGTTATAAAGCTAGCCAGCTTCAGTTAGCTTCAAAGTCATGCTTCATCCGTACTACGACGGTGGATATTGCTCGCCCGACCGCTTACAGCAGGCATGTAACTGCATGTCACACATGTCGAATGCCGAACATGTCGAACTCTTAATTGAAACATTACTGAAACAAGTCAGTGCCACATTTGTGCAGAAACCAAAATGAAAGAAAAGTGATCTTGCAAATTCACCAGACGATGTTGTGAAATAGGCTTTTAGAAGGGTCGTCTTTATTTTATTACTTATTGTTAATGCCTTCTTCGGTGTGCTTATGGGGAGGCAAGTAGCCTAGTGGTTAGAGCGTTGGGTCAATAACCAAAAGGTTGCTAGTTCGAATCCCCGAGTTGACAAGGTAAAAATCTGTCATTCTGAACAAGGCTTGCTGTTCCTAGGCTGTCATTGTAAATAAAATAAACATTTCTGAACTGACTTGCCTAGTTAAATAAAAATGATCAAGGCACAACCACATTTACCCACTCCTACCTGTGGAACAGCTTGTTGTGTTCTGGCTATAGAGTATAATATGTAGAAGGGGTGCAAACCTATAATGTAATTTGACTATTAATCTCAGGCCAGTCTTAACTTGAGTGGGAACTGGCACCTACAGTGTATTCAGACCCCATGACCTTTTCCACAGTTTGTAATACATTACAGCCTTATTCTAAAATGTATTCAAAATATGTTTTCTTGTCATTCTGGTGCGGCAGGGTAGCCTAGTGGTTAGAGTGTTGGACTAGTAACCGGAAGGTTGCAAGTTCAAACTTTGAGCTGACAAAGTACAAATCTGTCAGAATGAGGCAGTTAACCCACTGTTCCTAGGTCGTCATTGAAAATAAGAATTTGTTCTTAACTGACTTGCCTAGTTAAATAAAAATCACACATTACCTCATAATGACAAAGCAAAACAGGTTTTATGAAAATTGCACAACAGAAATATCACATTGAGACCCTTTACTCAGTACTTTGTTGAAGCACATTTGGCAGTGATTACAGCCTCGAGTCTTCTTGGGTGTGACACTACAAGCTTGGCAAACCTGTATTTGGGGAGCTTCTCCCATTCTTCTCTAGAATGCTTGTCATTTAGGCTAAAGAGTTCAATCTTGCTTTCTTCAGACCAGAGAATCTTGTTTCTCATGGTCTGAGTACTTTACTCTCTCCCTTTACTCTCTTTACTCTCTCTGAGTACTCCCATCTCCCTTTTGGCAAACTCCAAGCGGGCTGTCATGTGCCTTTCACTGAGGAGTGGCTTCCATCTGTTCACTATACCATAAAGGCCTGATTGAGATGGTTGTCCTTCTGTAAGATTCTCCCATCTCCACAGAGGAACTCTGGAGCTCTGTCAGAGTGACCATCGAATTCTTGGTCACCTCCCTGACCAAGGCCCTTCTCATTCGATTGCTCAGTTTGGCTGGGCAGCAAGCTCTAGGAAGAGTCTTGGTGGTTCCAAACTTGTACCACTTAAGAATGATGGAGGCCACTACCCTTCCCCAGATCTGTGCCTTGACACAATCCTGTCTCTGAGCTCTACAGAAAATTCCTTCGGCCTCATGGCTTGGTTTTTTCTCTGACATGCACTGTCAACTGTGGGACCTTATAGACAGGTGTGTGCCTTTACAAATCATGTCTAATCAATTCAATGTACCACAGGTGGACTCCAATCAAGTTGTGGAAACATCTCAAGGATGATCAATGGAAACAGGATGCACCTGAGTTCAATTTCGATTCTCATAGCAAAGGTTCTGAATACGTAAATATGGTTTGTCATTATGGGGTATTGTGATGTCATTATGGGGTATTGTGATGTCATTATGGGGTATTGTGATGTCATTATGGGGTATTGTGATGTCATTATGGGGTATTGTGCATAGATTGATGAGGGAAAACATAATACATTTAATACATTTTAGAATCAGGCTGTAAAGTAACAAAATGTGGAAAAGGTCAAGGGGTCTGAATACTTTCCCAATACACTGTATGTCTATGGTTGGATGCGGCTGTTAGTTTGCCTTTACGCACATTTCAAAAAACAATCACGTGACGAACGTATAGTTTGGAAACCAAATGCTGTCCTTACTAAATGTTTAGTGTGACAGGTATTTTAACATGATTTTTTTTACACACACACACACACACACAAAAACCTATGACTAATAAAATATTTAATCAGTCGTCTTCCACAAATGAAGGGGAAGATGACACACTCTTTGTGAGACAGATTGAATCTGATTACATTGGTCCTCAACTCGCAGCTCAGTCACTTCATTCAGGATAAATGGAGTCAGCACTGAGTAGCTGCGTGAAGAATTTGTAAGTCGCTCTGGATAAGAGCGTCTGCTAAATGACTTAAATGTAAATGTAAGATCAGAAGTAGTGGTCCAGGGATGACGGCAGGAATCCAACGTTGTTGTGGAGAGACAGTCCGTGCTGGTAGACTGGCGAGTATTATCCAGGCTAAAAACAGGGCTGGTATCTGTGCAGAAGGTAAAAGCCGCTAGCAGTGGCTAACAATGACTAAATAGCTTGTAGCTAATTAGCTGGTTAGCTTCTGGAGGTTCTTGAGGTTCTTGAATGTGTTCTAAAATTAAAAATAATAGCGATTCCGTATCACATTGGGTGAGGCAGGTTACCGGAAGGTATAATCAAATTAAATATCGAAAAGAGATTGAAAATAAAATTGAAATATATATATACAAAAAATATGGAAAATACAAAAGTACACGAGACAAAACAAAACATGTCTTCACTGCTACGCCATTTTGGTTTACTGCCCTGGGGCAGGCTAGTTCTGAAAGATGCATTGCCATAGAAATTTACCTGGCTAAAAGGTGAGCCACTTTCATGTTACCGGTTATCCCGAGTTGACCAAAGTTACCTCGCTAACTCATTATACGTGATTGGTAGTATAGGGTTCAGGACAAAGCCCTCTCTCTTGTCGTATTCTCTGTCCCACCGCTAAAGCCCTGTGCTCCCAGTTCCCAACAAGCAGATCGCTGTGTCTGCATCCATCCACACAACCAGAGACATAACTGTAAATCAACCATACACTAACACTATGTACAAACAATGAACAGACCAATCAGTAATGAGGAATTGTAGATATATTCATCCTAATGAGACGCTGAGTTGTACTGTAGCGTAAGGTCATTTTTTTTAAGGCAAGTCAGTTAAGAACAAATATCTTATTTTACTATTTCCGACATCAAAATTATGAAAAATTATGTAGTAACCAACAAACGTGTTATTAAACAAATCAAAAATATATTTTATATTTGAGATTATTCAAAGTAGCCACCCTTTGCCTTGTGGACAGTTTTGCACACTCTTGGCATTCTCTCAACCAGCTTCATGAGGTAATTACCTGGAATGTGTTTAAATTAACAGGTGTGCCTTGCTAAAAGCAAATTTGTTGAATTTATTTCCTTCTTAATGTATTTGAGCCAACCAGTTGTGTTGTGACAAGGTAGGGTTGGTATAGAGAAGATAGCCTTATTTGGTAAAATACCAAATCCATATTATGGCAAGAACAGCTCAAATTAGCAAAGAGAAACGACAGTCCATCATTACTTTAAGACATGAAGGTCAGTCAGAAAATGAAAAGAACTTTGAAAGTTTCTTCAATTGCAGTCGCAAAAACCTTCAAGCTCTGTGATGAAACTGGCTCTCATGAAAACTGCCACAGGAAAGGAAGACCCAGAGTTATTAGAGTTAACTGGCTCTCATGAAGACCGCCACAGGAAAGGAAGACCCAGAGTTATTAGAGTTAACTGGCTCTCATGAAGACCGCCACAGGAAAGGAAGACCCAGAGTTATTAGAGTTAACTGCACCTGAGATTACAGCCCAAATAAATGCTTCACATTTCAAGTTACAGACATCTCAACATCAACTGTTCAGAGGAGACGGCGTGAATCAGGCCTTCATGGTCGAATTTCTACAAAGAAACCACTACTAAAGGACACCAATTAGAAGAAGAGATTTGCTTTGGCCAAAGAAACATAAGCAATGGACATTAGACTGGTGGAAATCTGTCCTTTTGGTCTGATGAGCCAAAAGTCAAAAATTTTTGGTTCCTACTGCCGTGTCTTTGTGAGATGCAGATTAGGTAAACAGATTATCTCCACATGTGTGGTTCCCACCGTGAAGTATAGAGAAGGAGGAGTGATGGTGCTTTGCTGTTGACACTGTCTGTGATTTATTTAGAATTCAAGGCACACTTAACCAGCATGGCTGCCACAGCATTCTGCAGCGATACGCCATCCCATCTGTTTTGCGCTTAGTGGAATTATAATTTGTTTTTCAACAGGACAATGACTCAACACACCTCCAGGCTGTGTAAGGGCTATTTGACCAAGAAGGAGAGTGATGGAGTGCTGTATCAGATGACCTGGCCTCCCTCAACCCAATTGAGATGTTTTGGGATGAGTTGGACTGCAAAGTGAAGGAAATGTAGCCAACAAGTGCTCAGCATATCTGGGAACTCCTTCAAGACTGTTGGAAAAGCATTCCTGATGAAGCTGGTTGAGATAATTCCAAGAGTGTGCAAAGCTGTCATCAAGACAAAGGGTGGCTACTTTGAAGAATCTAAAATGTAAATTATATTTTGATTTGTTTAACACTTTTTTGGTTATTACATGATTCCATATGTGTTATTTCATAGTTTTGATGTCTTCACTATTATTCTACAATGTAGAAAATATATATATTTTTTAAATTAAAAACCTTGAATGAGTAGGTGTGTCCAAACTGTTGACTGGTAATGTATGTCTATACTGTAAATGTTAATACAGTCATCTCAGTTTCCATTTGAAGTGTCTTTATATCCTTGCAAAGAAATGGGCAGCTTTGTATTTGTAGTGACTCACATTCGTTCTGAAGTTATGGGCAGTCACAGAAAGACAGATAAACGTATAAACTTCTTGATTATGTGTTTAGCAGAGATCTCCTGTGTGACGCAGAAGGCCAAAATACCGCCTTGGGACTTAGCTGTTATACTAGTTACTGAGACAGTTGTTCAATAACAAGACCAACTTCATAAACAATGGTTTTGGGAAACAGATCAGAGAGGTAACGATGAACGTAGCATTAAGATGGGTTTTGGTAAACCGGGCCTAGCTAGTTAACTTGGCTAATATCAGTCATTACTTCACTGCCCAGCAACCGACCTTAAGTAATTCTTACCGTACCTAGCTATTTCAATTTGGACATTCAACACTGGTACAATATTCCAATCTCTGATGACGATGTCCTGAAGTTACTTCTTCTTCTTGTGGCTTTCCAGCAGACTAGGAGCTTTGGCTTTCCAGCAGACTGGGAGCTTTGGCTTTCCAGCAGACTAGGAGCTTTGGCTTTCCAGCAGACTGGGAGCTTTGGCTTTCCAGCAGACAAGGAGCTTTGGCTTTCCAGCAGACTGGGAGCTTTGGCTTTCCAGCAGACTAGGAGCTTTGGCTTTCCAGCAGACTAGGAGCTTTGGCTTTCCAGCAGACTGGGAGCTTTGGCTTTCCAGCAGACTAGGAGCTTTGGCTTTCCAGCAGACTGGGAGCTTTGGCTGTCCAGCAGACTAGGAACTTTGGTTTTCCAGCAGACTGGGAGCTTTGGCTTTCCAGCAGACAAGGAGCTTTGGCTTTCCAGCAGACTGGGAGCTTTGGCTTTCCAGCAGACTAGGAGCTTTGGCTTTCCAGCAGACTAGGAGCTTTGGCTTTCCAGCAGACTGGGAGCTTTGGCTTTCCAGCAGACTAGGAGCTTTGGCTTTCCAGCAGACTAGGAGCTTTGGCTTTCCAGCAGACTAGGAGCTTTGGCTTTCCAGCAGACTGGGAGCTTTGGCTTTCCAGCAGACTAGGAGCTTTGGCTTTCCAGCAGACTGGGAGCTTTGGCTTTCCAGCAGACAAGGAGCTTTGTTGCGTATTGCTGCTTTTCGCAGGTCGGAGTGCAGATTGCACATTTTGGTAAAAAATAATAATAAATTGCACCACCTTAAGTTTTTAAATTACACCACAATTTATCCCTGCACGTTTACACACTATCCCCCAAAAACCATCCCACTACTTTGGCCCTAAACAATCCTACACCAGGATGTCTGCCTGGGAGGATGGAATGCAATCCCTTCTCTCAAGACTTCCTGTAGACCTACTGCACTGAAATCTCTCACCTCCAACACATTTCACTGCACCTGTGTGGTGTATGTGACAATAAAACCCTGTTGGGGAAGACGGTTTTGAATTTGTTTGTTTACTTAACAATAAACGCCACAATATCCACCTTCTTTACTCAACTGTGGAGCGACATTATGAACCAGCTGCGGTTCATTCACTACCATATCTTCCTCAAAACGGCTAGCTAGTTAGCGGTGGTGCTGGTGTAACGGATGTGAAATGGCTAGCTAGTTAGCGGTGGTGCTGGTGTAACGGATGTGAAACGGCTAGCTAGTTAGCGGTGGTGCTGGTGTAACGGATGTGAAATGGCTAGCTAGTTAGCAGTGGTGCTGGTGTAACGGATGTGAAATGGCTAGCTAGTTAGCGGTGGTGCTGGTGTAACGGATGTGAAATGGCTAGCTAGTTAGCGGTGGTGCTGGTGTAACGGATGTGAAACGGCTAGCTAGTTAGCGGTGGTGCTGGTGTAATGGATGTGAAATGGCTAGCTAGTTAGCAGTGGTGCTGGTGTAACGGATGTGAAACGGCTAGCTAGTTAGCGGTAGTTAGCGGTGGTGTCCGTTGACACAGACTTGAGACATCAGACTCTTAAACTAACACTGATTCCGTTGATTTGAGACATCAGATTCTTAAACTAATACTGATTCTGTTGACACAGACTTGAGACATCAGATTCTTAAACTAATACTGATTCTGTTGACACAGACTTGAGACATCAGATTCTTAAACTAATACTGATTCTGTTGACACAGACTTGAGACATCAGATTCTTAAACTAACACGGATTCCGTTGATTTGAGACATCAGATTCTTAAACTAATACTGATTCTGTTGACACAGACTTGAGACATCAGATTCTTAAACTAATACTGATTCTGTTGACACAGACTTGAGACATCAGATTCTTAAACTAATACTGATTCTGTTGACACAGACTTGAGACATCAGATTCTTAAACTAATACTGATTCTGTTGACACAGACTTGAGACATCAGATTCTTAAACTAACACTGATTCCGTTGATTTGAGACATCAGATTCTTAAACTAACACTGATTCCGTTGATTTGAGACATCAGATTCTTAAACTAACACTGATTCCGTTGACACAGACTTGAGACATCAGATTCTTAAACTAATACTGATTCCGTTGACACAGTCTTGAGACATCAGATTCTTAAACTAATACTGATTCTGTTGACACAGACTTGAGACATCAGATTCTTAAACTAACACTGATTCCGTTGACACAGACTTGAGACATCAGATTCTTAAACTAACACTGATTCCGTTGATTTGAGACATCAGATTCTTAAACTAACACTGATTCCGTTGATTTGAGACATCAGATTCTTAAACTAACACTGATTCCGTTGATTTGAGACATCAGATTCTTAAACTAACACTGATTCCGTTGATTTGAGACATCAGATTCTTAAACTAACACTGATTCCGTTGATTTGAGACATCAGATTCTTAAACTAACACTGATTCCGTTGATTTGAGACATCAGATTCTTAAACTAACACTGATTCCGTTGATTTGAGACATCAGATTCTTAAACTAACACTGATTCCGTTGATTTGAGACATCAGATTCTTAAACTAACACTGATTCCGTTGATTTGAGACATCAGACAAACTGATTCCGTTGATTTGAGACATCAGATTCTTAAACTAACACTGATTTCGTTGATTTGAGACATCAGATTCTTAAACTAACACTGATTCCGTTGATTTGAGACATCAGATTCTTAAACTAATACTGATTCCGTTGATTTGAGACATCAGATTCTTAAACTAACACTGATTCCGTTGATTTGAGACATCAGATTCTTAAACTAACACGGATTCCGTTGACACAGACTTGAGACATGGCCATCATTTTTGCAATTTTTTTCACTGTAACGATTTATTTACGAAGGCTCTTACGTGTCCAATCTTTACATGTGTAGGCAGATACTCTTCATCAAACTCTTCATCAAACATCAGTAAAACAGACAGGCTTTCATCCTTTTTATTTATTTATTATTTTTATTTTTTCACCTTTATTTAACCAGGTAGGCAAGTTGAGAACAAGTTCTCATTTACAATTGCGACCTGGCCAAGATAAAGCAAAGCAGTTCGACAGATACAACGACACAGAGTTACACATGGAGTAAAACAAACATACAGTCAATAATACAGTATAAACAAGTCTAATCCTTCTGTCCATCCACTACGTGGTACGGTAAACGTGCTCCCACCACGGCTGGAATCCTCTTCTTAAGACTTGAAACGTCAATGTCCTAGCGATACTCCTGATTTCACACCTTTATAATTGGTGCCCTGCTCCGAAAATTAAATGCTCTCCACTTCAGATGTCGCCAATTTATGGAGCAACAAAGATTTGTCCTTCTGTTCTTCCGAGGCGCGTAAAATCAGTGAAAAACCACTCGTGGTTACTCTGACTGACTCTACCTTTCCTAATGCATCCTCTATATCTTTTGACCTCAAATGGATCTCCTCAATTAGTTATCATTATTAACAAATCGCACTTCAACAAGAAATCAACGCGCCGGCAGAATCAACCGGCACTTCTACTTCCGTCATTATTCCGTCAATCTGTTACTTCGCCAACCTTCTCTCTATATCCTCCATCGCCGCATCCTCGTTACCAGCCCGCTATTCCGCTTTTCAAAATGGCGGATTGAACCGGTCCAACAGCTTGTTAAGCTGGGCTCTTGACCCACCAGCCATCCTTATGCTACAGTATGTTATTCAGTTGCCTATGAAAAACCTAGTCAATCACAGTATACAGACTGAATGAATAAAGAAACAAACATTAAGAAAAACGAAACCCTCCTACCTAATCATGTATTACTAAGGAAAAAAAGAGTCCTTCCAACAAACCCTCCCCGCTACCCAAAATCCCATATCAGCAACCATCAATCCTGTGTTCCAATGCCACAATGTGTTAGCTAATCCTAGTTGATCATTTTAAAAGGCTAATTGATCATTAGAAAACCCTTTTGCAATTATGTTAGCACAGCTGAAAACTGTTGTCCTGATTAAAGAAGCACTAAAACTGGCCTTTCTTTAGACTAGTTGAGTATCTGGAGCATCAGCATTTATGGGTTCAATTACAGGCTCGAAATGGCCAGAAACAAAGCACTTTCTTCTGAAACTCGTCAGTCTATTCTTGTTCTGAGAAATGAAGGCTATTCCATGAGAGAAATATCCAAGAAACTGAAGATCTCGTAAAACGCTGTGTACTACTCCCTTCCCAGAACAGCGCAAACTAGCTCTTTTGTTACTTGTCATGTGCTTTTTTTTGGGGGGTGGATCCCAGGAAGAGTAGCTGCTTCTTCTGCTTGACCGAATTAACAAATAAACAGCAAAATGGCATTGTTCGGCCCGACGCGGTATTCTTCTGCTTGACCGAATCAACAAATAAACAGCTAAATGGCATTGTTCGGCCTGACGCGGTATTCAGAAAATCTATTCTGGGGGAAGTTACGTATCCTTTTATGAAAATGTTTGCACAATTAAACCATTATACAGTATAAACAAGTTGTTTAATTGTAAGACCTTTTTACAGTTGGTCTAGTGTCTGTAGTTTAAACTGTTAAAGAGATGCACCATTTTGAAAACCAAAATAGCCTGCAATTTACAGTCATGTTGTTATGATGCACAGTAATAATGTTTGGTGGCATGACTTGTGTTATTATCAGATCTCCTGGAAATCAATACAAAAAAAGATGTTTAAGTGAAATATTAGCGTTTGTCTGAAGCCAAAAAACACCTTCTCTCAAACAGCCTAATACATACTCTTAGAAAAATGTTTAGCCTATTAATGTACTTTGTAAAGTAAACATATTTGTTTCAATATAAAACATAATTCCATTCCACTCATAATGTCTTTACATGAAAAACTACATTCCATTACCAGGTACATTGATAACGGGGTAAACCTACTCTACAAGTATGTATTAGGCTGTTGAATCCTATTCAACACATCCAATGTGAGTACATCTGTTGTTTAATACAGTAGATCAATACAGGTAGAGTACTGTAGATCAATACAGGTAGAGTACTGTAGATCAATACAGGTAGAGTACTGTAGATCAATACAGGTAGAGTACTGTAGATCAATACAGGTAGAGTACTGTAGATCAATACAGGTAGAGTACTGTAGATCAATACAGGTAGGTAGAGGTACTGTAGATCAATACAGGTAGAGTACTGTAGATCAATACAGGTAGAGTACTGTAGATCAATACAGGGAGAGTACTGTAGATCAATACAGGTAGAGTACTGTAGATCAATACAGGTAGAGTACTGTAGATCAATACAGGTAGAGTACAATGTAGAGTACTGTAGCAGTAGTAGATCAATACAGGTAGAGTACTGTAATCAATACAGGTAGAGTACTGATCAATACAGGTAGAGTACTGTAGATCAATACAGGTAGAGTACTGTAGATCAATACAGGTAGAGTACTGTAGATCAATACAGGTAGAGTACTAATACAGGTAGATCAATACAGGTAGAGTACTGTAGATCAATACAGGTAGAGTACTGTAGATCAATACAGGTAGAGTACTGTAGATCAATACAGGTAGAGTACTGTAGATCAATACAGGTAGAGTACTGTAGATCAATACAGGTAGAGTACTGTAGATCAATACAGGTAGAGTACTGTAGAGATCAATACAGTAGTAGATCAATACAGGTAGAGTACTGTAGATCAATACAGGTAGAGTACTGTAGATCAATACAGGTCAATCAATACAGGTAGAGTACTGTAACAGTGTAGATCAATACAGGTAGAGTACTGTAGATCAATACAGGTAGGTACTGTAGATCAATACAGGTAGAGTACTGTAGATCAATACAGGTAGAGTACTGTAGATCAATACAGGTAGAGTACTGTAGATCAATACAGGTCAATACTGTAGAGTACTGTAGATCAATACAGGTAGTACTGTAGATCAATACAGGTAGAGTACTGTAGATCAATACAGGTAGAGTACTGTAGATCAATACAGGTAGAGTACTGTAGATCAATACAGGTAGAGTACTGTAGAATACAGGTAGAGTACTGTAGATCAATACAGGTAGAGTACTGTAGATCAATACAGGTAGAGTACTGTAGATCAATACAGGTAGAGTACTGTAGATCAATACAGGTAGAGTACTGTAGATCAATACAGGTAGAGTACTGTAGATCAATACAGGTAGAGTACTGTATCAATACAGGTAGAGTACTGTAGATCAATACAGGTAGAGTACTGTAGATCAATACAGGTAGGTAGATCAATACAGGTGTACTGTAGATCAATACAGGTAGAGTACTGTACAATGTAGAGTACTGTAGATCAATACAGGTAGAGTACTGTAGATCAATACAGGTAGAGTACTGTAGATCAATACAGGTAGAGTAATACTGTAGAGTACTGTAGATCAATACAGGTAGAGTACTGTAGATCAATACAGGTAGAGTACTGTAGATCAATACAGGTAGAGTACTGTACAGTAGTAGATCAATACAGGTAGAGTACTGTAGATCAATACAGGTAGAGTACTCAATACAGGTAGAGTACTGTATCAATACAGGTATACTGTAGATCAATACAGGTAGAGTCAATGTAGAGTACAAGATCAATACAGGTAGAGTACTGTAGCAGTAGTAGATCAATACAGGTAGAGTAGTAGATCAATACAGGTAGAGTACTGTAGATCAATACAGGTAGAGTACTGTAGATCAATACAGGTAGAGTACTGTAGATCAATACAGGTAGAGTACTGTAGATCAATACAGGTAGAGTACTGTAGATCAATACAGGTAGAGTACTGTAGATCAATACAGGTAGAGTACTGTAGCAATACAGGTAGTAGATCAATACAGGTAGAGTACTGTAGATCAATACAGGTAGAGTACTGTAGATACAGGTCAATACAGGTAGACTGTAGATCAATACAGGTAGAGTACTGTAGATCAATACAGGTAGAGTACTGTAGATCAATACAGGTAGAGTACTGTAGATCAATACAGGTAGAGTACTGTAGATCAATACAGGTAGAGTACTGTAGATCAATACAGGTAGAGTACTGTAGATCAATACAGGTAGACTGTAGATCAATACAGGTAGAGTACTACAGGTAGAGATCAATACAGGTAGAGTACTGTAGATCAATACAGGGAGAGTACTGTAGATCAATACAGGTAGAGTACTGTAGATCAATACAGGTAGAGTACTGTAGATCAATACAGGTAGAGTACTGTAGATCAATACAGGTAGAGTACTGTAGATCAATACAGGTAGAGTACTGTAGATCAATACAGGTAGAGTACTGTAGATCAATACAGGTAGAGTACTGTAGATCAATACAGGTAGAGTACTGTAGCAGTAGTAGATCAATACAGGTAGAGTACTGTAGATCAATACAGGTAGAGTACTGTAGATCAATACAGGTAGAGTACTGTAGCAGTAGTAGATCAATACAGGTAGAGTACTGTAGATCAATACAGGTAGAGTACTGTAGATCAATACAGGTAGAGTACTGTAGATCAATACAGGTAGAGTACTGTAGATCAATACAGGTAGAGTACTGTAGATCAATACAGGTAGAGTACTGTAGATCAATACAGGTAGTACTGTAGATCAATACAGGTAGAGTACTGTAGATCAATACAGGTAGAGTACTGTAGATCAATACAGGTAGAGTACTGTAGATCAATACAGGTAGAGTACTGTAGATCAATACAGGTAGAGTACTGTAGATCAATACAGGTAGAGTACTGTAGATCAATACAGGTAGAGTACTGTAGATCAATACAGGTAGAGTACTGTAGATCAATACAGGTAGAGTACTGTAGATCAATACAGGTAGAGTACTGTAGATCAATACAGGTAGAGTACTGTAGATCAATACAGGTAGAGTACTGTAGATCAATACAGGTAGAGTACTGTAGATCAATACAGGTAGAGTACTGTAGATAATACAGGTAGAGTACTGTAGATCAATACAGGTAGAGTACTGTAGATCAATACAGGTAGAGTACTGTACTGTAGTAGATCAATACAGGTAGAGTACTGTAGATCAATACAGGTAGAGTACTGTAGATCAATACAGGTAGAGTACTGTAGATCAATACAGGTAGAGTACTGTAGATCAATACAGGTAGAGTACTGTAGATCAATACAGGTAGAGTACTGTAGATCAATACAGGTAGAGTACTGTAGATCAATACAGGTAGAGTACTGTAGATCAATACAGGTAGAGTACTAGATCAATACAGGTAGAGTACTGTAGATCAATACAGGTAGAGTACTGTAGATCAATACAGGTAGAGTACTGTAGATCAATACAGGTAGAGTACTGTAGATCAATACAGGTAGAGTACTGTAATAGTAGATCAATACAGGTAGAGTACTGTAATCAATACAGGTAGAGTACTGTAGATCAATACAGGTAGAGTACTGTAGATCAATACAGGTAGAGTACTGTAGATCAATACAGGTAGAGTACTGTAGATCAATACAGGTAGAGTACTGTAGATCAATACAGGTAGAGTACTGTAGATCAATACAGGTAGAGTACTGTAGATCAATACAGGTAGAGTACTGTAGATCAATACAGGTAGAGTACTGTAGATCAATACAGGTAGAGTACTGTAGATCAATACAGGAGAGTACTGTAGATCAATACAGGTAGAGTACTGTAGATCAATACAGGTAGAGTACTGTAGATCAATACAGGTAGATCAATACAGGTAGAGTACTGTAGATCAATACAGGTAGAGTACTGTAGATCAATGTAGTAGATCAATACAGGTAGATACTGTAGATCAATACAGGTAGAGTACTGTAGATCAATACAGGTAGAGTACTGTAGATCAATACAGGTAGAGTACTGTAGATCAATACAGGTAGAGTACTGTAGATCAATACAGGTAGAGTACTGTAGATCAATACAGGTAGAGTACTGTAGATCAATACAGGTAGAGTACTGTAGATCAATACAGGTAGAGTACTGATCAATACAGGTAGAGTACTGTAGTCAATACAGGTAGAGTACTGTAGATCAATACAGGTAGAGTAGATCAATACAGGTAGAGTACTGTAGATCAATACAGGTAGAGTACTGTAGATCAATACAGGTAGAGTACTGTAGATCAATACAGGTAGAGTACTGTAGATCAATACAGGTAGAGTACTGTAGATCAATACAGGTAGAGTACTGTAGATCAATACAGGTAGAGTACTGTAGATCAATACAGGTAGAGTACTGTACAATACAGGTAGAGTACTGTAGTAGATCAATACAGGTAGAGTACTGTAGATCAATACAGGTAGAGTACTGTAGATCAATACAGGTAGAGTACTGTAGATCAGGTAGAGTACTGTAGATCAATACAGGTAGAGTACTGTAGATCAATACAGGTAGAGTACTGTAGATCAATACAGGTAGAGTACTGTAGATCAATACAGGTAGAGTACTGTAGATCAATACAGGTAGAGTACTGTAGATCAATACAGGTAGAGTACTGTAGATCAATACAGGTAGAGTACTGTAGATCAATACAGGTAGAGTACTGTAGATCAATACAGGTAGAGTACTGTAGATCAATACAGGTAGAGTACTGTAGATCAATACAGGTAGAGTACTGTAGATCAATACAGGTAGAGTACTGTAGATCAATACAGGTAGAGTACTGTAGATCAATACAGGTAGAGTACTGTAGATCAATACAGGTAGAGTACTGTAGATCAATACAGGTAGAGTACTGTAGATCAATACAGGTAGAGTACTGTAGATCAATACAGGTAGAGTACTGTAGCAGTAGTAGATCAATACAGGTAGAGTACTGTAGATCAATACAGGTAGAGTACTGTAGATCAATACAGGTAGAGTACTGTAGCAGTAGTAGATCAATACAGGTAGAGTACTGTAGATCAATACAGGTAGAGTACTGTAGATCAATACAGGTAGAGTAGTACTGTAGATCAATACAGGTAGAGTACTGTAGATCAATACAGGTAGAGTACTGTAGATCAATACAGGTAGAGTACTGTAGATCAATACAGGTAGACTGTACTGTAGATCAATACAGGGAGAGTACTGTAGATCAATACAGGTAGAGTACTGTAGATCAATACAGGTAGAGTACTGTAGATCAATAGTAGATCAATACAGATCAATACAGGTAGAGTACTGTAGATCAATACAGGTAGAGTACTGTAGATCAATACAGGTAGAGTACTGTAGATCAATACAGGTAGAGTACTGTAGATCAATACAGGTAGAGTACTGTAGATCAATACAGGTAGAGTACTGTAGATCAATACAGGTAGAGTACTGTAGATCAATACAGGTAGAGTACTGTAGTAGTCAATACAGGTAGAGTACTGTAGATCAATACAGGTAGAGTACTGTAGATCAATACAGGTAGAGTACTAGATCATACAGGTAGAGTACTCAATACAGGTAGAGTACTGTAGAGTAGTCAATACACAGGTAGAGTACTGTAGATCAATACAGGTAGAGTACTGTAGATCAATACAGGTAGAGTAGAGATCAATACAGGTAGAGTACTGTAGATCAATACAGGTAGAGTACTGTAGATCAATACAGGTAGAGTACTGTAGCAGTAGTAGATCAATACAGGATACTGTAGATCAATACAGGTAGAGTACTGTAGATCAATACAGGTAGAGTACTGTAGATCAATCAGAGTACTGTAGATCAATACAGGTAGAGAGTACTGTAGATCAGATACATCAATACAGGTAGAGTACTGTAGATCAATACAGGTAGAGTACTGTAGATCAATACAGGTAGAGTACTGTAGATCAGTAGTAGATCAATACAGGTACTGTAGATCAATACAGGTAGAGTACTGTAGATCAATACAGGTAGAGTACTGTAGATCAATACAGGTAGAGTACTGTAGATCAATACAGGTAGAGTACTGTAGATCAATACAGGTAGAGTACTGTACAGTAGATCAATACAGGTAGTACTGTAGATCAATACAGGTAGAGTACTGTAGATCAATACAGGTAGAGTACTGTAGATCAATACAGGTAGAGTACTGTAGATCAATACAGGGAGAGTACTGTAGATCAATACAGGTAGAGTACTGTAGATCAATACAGGTAGAGTACTGTAGATCAATACAGGTAGAGTACTGTAGAGTAGTAGATCAATACAGGTAGAGTACTGTAGATCAATACAGGTAGAGTACTGTAGATCAATACAGGTAGAGTACTGTAGATCAGGTAGAGTAGTAGATCAATACAGGTAGAGTACTGTAGATCAATACAGGTAGAGTACTGTAGATCAATACAGGTAGAGTACTGTAGGTAGTACTGTAGATCAATACAGGTAGAGTACTGTAGATCAATACAGGTAGAGTACTGTAGATCAATACAGGTAGAGTACTGTAGATCAATACAGGTAGAGTACTGTAGATCAATACAGGTAGAGTACTGTAGATCAATACAGGTAGAGTACTGTAGCAGTAGTAGATCAATACAGGTAGAGTACTGTAGATCAATACAGGTAGAGTACTGTAGATCAATACAGGTAGAGTACTGTAGATCAATACAGGTAGAGTACTGTAGATCAATACAGGTAGAGTACTGTAGATCAATACAGGTACTGTAGATCAATACTAGTAGATCAATACAGGTAGAGTACTGTAGATCAATACAGGTAGAGTACTGTAGATCAATACAGGTAGAGTACTGTAGATCAATACAGGTAGAGTAGTACTGTAGATCAATACAGGTAGAGTACTGTAGATCAATACAGGTAGAGTACAGGGTAGAGTACTGTAGATCAATCAATACAGGTAGAGTACTGTAGATCAATACAGGTAGAGTACTGTAGATCAATACAGGTAGAGTACTGTAGATCAATACAGGTAGAGTACTGTAGATCAATACAGGTAGAGTACTGTAGCAGTAGTAGATCAATACAGGTAGAGTACTGTAGATCAATACAGGTAGAGTACTGTAGATCAATACAGGTAGAGTACTGTCAATACAGGTAGAGTACTGTAGATCAATACAGGTAGAGTACTGTAGATCAATACAGGTAGTACTGTAGATCAATACAGGTAGAGTACTGTAGATCAATACAGGTAGAGTACTGTAGATCAATACAGGTAGAGTACTGTAGATCAATACAGGTAGAGTACTGTAGATCAATACAGGTAGAGTACTGTAGATCAATACAGGTAGAGTACTGTAGATCAATACAGGTAGAGTACTGTAGATCAATACAGGTAGAGTACTGTAGATCAATACAGGTAGAGTACTGTAGATCAATACAGGTAGAGTACTGTAGATCAATACAGGTAGAGTACTGTAGATCAATACAGGAGAGTACTGTAGATCAATACAGGTAGAGTACTAGTAGATCAATACAGGTAGAGTACTGTAGATCAATACAGGTAGAGTACTGTAGATCAATACAGGTAGAGTACTGTAGATCAATACAGGTAGAGTACTGTAGATCAATACAGGTAGTACTGTAGATCAATACAGGTGTACTGTAGATCAATACAGGTAGAGTACTGTAGATCAATACAGGTAGAGTACTGTAGATCAATACAGGTAGAGTACTGTAGATCAATACAGGTAGAGTACTGTAGATCAATACAGGTAGAGTACTGTAGATCAATACAGGTAGAGTACAATCAATACAGGTAGAGTACTGTAGATCAATACAGGTAGAGTACTGTAGATCAATACAGGTAGAGTACTGTAGATCAATACAGGTAGTACTGTAGATCAATACAGGTAGAGTACTGTAGATCAATACAGGTAGAGTACTGTAGATCAATACAGGTAGAGTACTGTAGATCAATACAGGTAGAGTACTGTAGATCAATACAGGTAGAGTACTGTAGATCAATACAGGTAGAGTACTGTAGATCAATACAGGTAGAGTACTGTAGATCAATACAGGTAGAGTACTGTAGATCAATACAGGTAGAGTACTGTAGATCAATACAGGTAGAGTACTGTAGATCAATACAGGTAGAGTACTGTAGATCAATACAGGTAGAGTACTGTAGATCAATACAGGTAGAGTACTGTAGATCAATACAGGTAGAGTACTGTAGATCAATACAGGTAGAGTACTGTAGATCAATACAGGTAGAGTACTGTAGATCAATACAGGTAGAGTACTGTAGATCAATACAGGTAGAGTACTGTAGATCAATACAGGTAGAGTACTGTAGATCAATACAGGTAGAGTACTGTAGATCAATACAGGTAGAGTACTGTAGATCAATACAGGTAGAGTACTGTAGATCAATACAGGTAGAGTACTGTAGATCAATACAGGTAGAGTACTGTAGATCAATACAGGTAGAGTACTGTAGATCAATACAGGTAGAGTACTGTAGATCAATACAGGTAGAGTACTGTAGATCAATACAGGTAGAGTACTGTAGATCAATACAGGTAGAGTACTGTAGATCAATACAGGTAGAGTACTGTAGATCAATACAGGTAGAGTACTGTAGATCAATACTGTAGGGTAGAGTACTGTAGATCAATACAGGTAGAGTACTGTAGATCAATACAGGTAGAGTACTGTAGATCAATACAGGTAGAGTACTGTAGATCAATACAGGTAGAGTACTGTAGATCAATACAGGTAGAGTACTGTAGATCAATACAGGTAGAGTACTGTAGATCAATACAGGTAGAGTACTGTAGCAGTAGTGAAGCTACTGCTAGTGATGCTGAAAATCCCTTGTTAGTAAACAGGCCAAATTAGCTTTAGATTATTCAGTCGTTTCCCGGATTCATTAAAAATACAGCAAATATTATATATTTATATATATATATATATTTCACTTTAAACATAGTTGTTTGTATTAATAGGCTCTGTTTATAGATCCAGCTATTTTACAGGCTTTCTACAGGCTAGTAGCCAAGCATACGTGGTCGGATTAACTTGGTGTTGGAAGTTGCCTCTCTGTTCAAACTCCTCTCCGGACCTCTAACTGATGGCGTTTGTGGACGTTACCTAGGCTACCCGGTGATGGCGTTTGTCCACTTACCTAGGCTACCCGGTGATGGCGTTTGTGGACGTTACCTAGGCTACCCGGTGATGGCGTTTGGCGTTTGTGGACGTTACCTAGGCTACCCGGTGATGGCGTTTGTGGACGTTACCTAGGCTACCCGGTGATGGCGTTTGTGGACCCTAGGCTACCCGGTGATGGCGTTTGTGGACGTTACCTAGGCTACCCGGTGATGGCGTTTGTGGACGTTACCCCGGTGATGGCTACCCGGTGATGGCGTTTGTGGACGTTACCTAGGCTACCCGGTGATGGTGTTTGTGGACGTTACCTAGGCTTGTGGACCCGGTGATGGTGTTTGTGGACGTTACCTAGGCTACCCGGTGGTGTTTGTGGATAGGCTACCCGGTGATTTTGTACAACACCTACCCTCTGTAGCCTATTATGCCCCCACCTATATTATCTGTATCCGCGTTGATGAAGAGAAGTGTACACTCTTCTGAAAGATATAGACACACTGAATTCCTTGTCTGAAGCCCACACACAGTAGCTTACATCACATGATCAGGGCAGCCTAGTGGTTAGACCGTTGGACTAGTAACCGGAAGGTTGCACAGTTCAAACCCCCGAGCTGACAAGGTACAAATATGTTGTTCTGCCCCTGAACAGGCAGTTAACCCACTGTTCCCAGGCCATCATTGAAAATAAGAATTTGTTCTTAACTGACTTGCCTTGTTAAATAAAGGTAACATAAAAAAAAAAAATCTAGACCACTGTTACTTAGCAGCAGGAACTTCCTCTAAATAAATACCTTCTTAACATGGAGCAGATATTATAATTGTGTCTGAATCCATGTCCAAATGGCACCCTATTCCCTATATAGTGCACTACTTTTGACCAGAGCCCTATTCCCTATTTAGTGCACTACTTTTGACCAGAGCCCTATTGGCACCCTATTCCCTATTTAGTACACTACTTTTGATCAGAGCCATATTCCCTATTTAGTGCACTACTTTTGACCAGAGCCCTATTGGCACCCTATTCCCTATTTAGTGCACTACTTTTGACTAGAGCCCTATTCCCTATTTAGTGCACTACTTTTGACCAGAGCCCTATTGGCACCCTATTCCCTATTTAGTACACTACTTTTGATCAGAGCCCTATTCCCTATTTAGTGCACTACTTTTGACCAGAGCCCTATTGGCACCCTATTCCCTATTTAGTGCACTACTTTTGACCAGAGCACTATTCCCTATTTAGTGCACTACTTTTGACCAGAGCCCTATTGGCACCCTATTCCCTATTTAGTGCACTACTTTTGACCAGAGCACTATTCCCTATTTAGTGCACTACTTTTGACCAGAGCCCCTGGATCAGGTGCAGCTGACCTGCTGCAGCTAATAGCAGAAATGATACTAGTGTTAAGGAAGATAACTTACTGAAAGAGTTGGTGCCTGAACTAGTACCTACAGCACTAGTGAACAGGGAAGTCACTAGCGTGGGGTCGAGATCTGTTTGTACGGTCTTGTCAACTTCATATGGTTGACGAATTACCATAGGAGTGGTCTATAGAAAGAGATCCTATTAAAATAGCATTCTGATTCCTCATTCTTTGAGGCTTTTACAGCACAAACACACCTCAGACCAGACTGGGAAACCACCTCACTGGCTCACTACTAGAGGTCTTCACGGGTCAAAACAATGTGGACCCGCTCTGAAATGGACCTGGGGCTTTCATACCGGACCTGATCTGAGACCCGTTCTGAATGAACAACTTAACCCATCATTATTTTACCCTGCTGGTCATCTTTGAACATTTGAACATCTTGGCCATGTTCTGTTATAATCTCCACCCGGCACAGCCAGAAGAGGACTGGCCACCCCTCACAGCCTGGTTCCTCTCTAGGTTTCTTCCTAGGTTTTGGCCTTTCTAGGGAGTTTTTCCTAGCCACCGTTTCTACACCTGCATTGCTCGCTGTTTGGGGTTTTAGACTGGGTTTCTGTACAGCACTTTGAGATATCAGCTGATGTAAGAAAGGCTTTATAAATACATTTGATTTGATTGAACCCGTTCCATATAGACCTGGTCTGATCCAGACCCGGTCTGATCCGTTTGTGTACTTTATTAGCCAGAGATTATAATGCTGGAGAGGAGGGAGAGAGAGGCAAAAGTGACCACGCTGACTATTAGCTGCCATAGTGTAACGGTCTGAGTGTAGTGGGTGAGGAGTCAGGCGCAGGAAGCAGAGAGTTCAGGGTAGTGCTATTTTAATGCACAGAGAAACGGTGAACATAAGCCAACCCCACGAAAACACAGGGCGTAATGAACACACAAATGCCCCCAAACAGGGGGACTTAAACTGTCCAGGAAAAACCACAAAATGGGAAAACACAAAACCCATAGACGTGCACACAAGTGCACCAAACAGACGGACACAATAATGAATCCCGCACAAGGAACCAGGCGGGCCGGCTGACTAATAAAGCCTCACTAATTATACCCAACTCAAAACCGGTGCACTCAGTAAACACATCAGGAGGGGGAGGAAATAATCAGTGGCAGCTAGTAGGCCGGCGACGACCGCCGAGCGCCACCCGAACGGGAAGGGGAGCCACCTTCAGTGGCAGCTAGTAGGCCGGCGACGACCGCCGAGCGCCACCCGAACGGGAAGGGGAGCCACCTTCAGTGGCAGCTAGTAGGCCGGCGACGACCGCCGAGCGCCACCCGAACGGGAAGGGGAGTGTCCTTCGGTCGGAGTCGTGACACATAGCTAGGTTATTTATCATCAAATATGATTACGTAGTACCTATCTTGACTGCATCAACACGAGAGAAGCTAGTCATGCTAGCTAACATTAGGCTGGAGAATATGAGCTTTCTCATCCTGCAGTTACACACAACAACAACAACTCCATTTAGAATATAAAGCAGACGACCTGTTGGCTTTTGGTCATTGTTGCCTATCCTTCTCCTTGAACTTTTAATTCCATCTTCCATTGATTAGATATCTCCTAACTTTCCCGATTGGCTCACTACCTGTTCTGTTGTTCCCTAGGTGATGAGTTATATTACTTGATTGGCTCACTACCTGTTCTGTGGTTCCCTAGGTGATGAGTTATATTACCCGATTGGCTCACCACCTGTTCTGTGATTCCCTAGGTGATGAGTTGGAGTTCCCGATTGGCTCACTACCTGTTCTGTGGTTCCCTAGGTGATGAGTTGGAGTTCCCGATTGGCTCACTACCTGTTCTGTGGTTCCCTAGGTGATGAGTTGGAGTTCCCGATTGGCTCACTACCTGTTCTGTGGTTCCCTAGGTGATGAGTTGGAGTTCCCGATTGGCTCACTACCTGTTCTGTGGTTCCCTAGGTGATGAGTTGGAGTTCCCGATTGGCTCACTACCTGTTCTGTGGTTCCTTAGGTGATGAGTTGGAGTTCCCGATTGGCTCACTACCTGTTCTGTGGTTCCCTAGGTGATGAGTTGGAGTTCCCGATTGGCTCACTACCTGTTCTGTTGTTCCCTAGGTGATGAGTTGGAGTACCTGCGGCCCAACATCTACCGTAACGTAGCTCGTCAGCTGAACATCACCGTTGCGTCTGAGAGCGTGGTGTCTGACGCCTTCCTGGCTGTGGCTGCAGAGATCTTCTCCACCGGTAGGTCAATAACTATTCATTACCACACCAGTAGGACTAACCCTCTCTGACAACAAGCTTGGGGCAAACAAACAATTGCCCATTTTACATGAACTGCGTTTACTCGGATGTGAGCAGTATGTTTCCATCTACTATCTACGATATGGTGGATTCATAACCAGGCCAGCTCAACTTGATTTGGCTTGGCTCGGTTCGGCGTAGTACCGTGACATATATTTTAATGTTTGGACGACATTACTCCGATTATAACGTATCTGGAGTGCCGGTGGCAATGTCGGTGCAGAGTTCTTGTATCGTGCTAAATATTAGCACAGATATTTATGAAAAAAGGGAAGTAAGGAAACACAGAGGATGTTGGGGGGTCTTTTAGCGGTGTGCTTTGTTTAGAAAAAGAGGAACTAGTGGGTTCATTATCAAACACAATGAAGATATTTCAACTTCGGGAGCACTTTGCTTCATTCACTTCAAGGAAGACCAGCTCTCGGTGTGGTGTGTTACCTTTCTTTCACCTTCTCTTCTTCTCTTCTCTTTAAAACGATTTACTGACAGGGGACAAAGCATACCTCTGTGGGAGAACGGAGAAATAGACCACTTCATTAAAGCTTCAGGGGATTTTACCACGTAAACAGACTCTGAGCAACCTGGAGCCTGTAGAGGACAGATTGAGACTCAGTAATGAGCCTGTAGAGGACAGATGGAGACTCAGCCATGAGCCTGTAGAGGACAGATTGAGACTCAGCCATGAGCCTGTAGAGGAGAGATTGAGACTCAGCCATGAGCCTGTAGAGGACAGATTGAGACTCAGCCATGAGCCTGTAGAGGACAGATTGAGAGTCAGCCATGAGCCTGTAGAGGACATATTGAGACTCAGCCATGAGCCTGTAGAGGACAGATTGAGACTCAGCCATGAGCCTGTAGAGGAGAGATTGAGACTCAGCCATGAGCCTGTAGAGGACATATTGAGGCTCAGCCATGAGCCTATAGAGGACAGATTGAGACTCAGCCATGAGCCTGTAGAGGACAGATTGAGACTCAGCCATGAGCCTGTAGAGGACAGATTGAGACTCAGCCATGAGCCTGTAGAGGACAGAATGAGACTCAGCCATGAGCCTGTAGAGGAGAGATTGAGACTAAGCCATGAGCCTGTAGAGGACAGATTGAGACTGAGCCTGTAGAGGAGAGATTGAGACAGAGGACAGATTGAGACTCCATGAGCCTGTAGAGGACAGATTGAGACTCAGCCATGAGCCTGTAGAAGACAGATTGAGACTCAGCCATGAGCCTGTAGAGGACAGATTGAGACTCAGCCATGAGCCTATAGAGGACAGATTGAGACTCAGCCATGAGCCTGTAGAGGACAGATTGAGACTCAGCCATGAGCCTGTAGAGGAGAGATTGAGAGCCTGAGCCTGTAGAGGACAGATTGAGACTCAGCCATGAGCCTGTAGAGGAGAGATTGAGACTCAGCCATGAGCCTGTAGAGGACAGATTGAGACTCAGCCATGAGCCTGTAGAGGACTCAGCCATGAGCCTGAGACAGATTGAGACTCAGCCATGAGCCTCAGCCATGAGAGGACAGATTGAGACTCAGCCATGAGCCTATAGAGGACAGATTGAGACTCAGCCATGAGCCTATAGAGGACCTCAGCCATGAGCCTGTAGAGGACAGATTGAGACTCAGCCATATGAGCCTGTAGAGGACAGATTGAGACTCAGCCATGAGCCTGTAGAGGACAGATTGAGACTAAGCCATGAGCCTGTAGAGGAGAGATTGAGACTAAGCCATGAGCCTGTAGAGGACAGATTGAGACGCAGCCATGAGCCTATAGAGGACAGATTGAGACTCAGTCATGAGCCTGTAGAGGACAGATTGAGACTCAGCCATGAGCCTATAGAGGACAGATTGAGACTCATCCATGAGCCTGTAGAGGAGAGATTGAGACTCAGCCATGAGCCTATAGAGGACAGATTGAGACTCAGCCATGAGCCTGTAGAGGAGAGATTGAGACTCAGCCATGAGCCTATAGAGGACAGATTGAGACTCTGTACAAAGCGTCTCTAGAAGCCTGAACACTCATTCGTCCAGGAGCCAACTCTAGGCTGGCCCATATTGGGTTAGAAAATGCACATGCCAGAGGTAATTACAAATGACAGACTGTTCTGTTAGGCCCCACCTAGCCCAGGGAGTTTACTCCACAATTTAATCAGCCTTCTCCAGAGTAATTCCCTACAATCTCCACCCTGCTACAGTAACAGTAACTCTGCAACAAAAGGCAATTAAAGGGATAATTTGACATTTGGGCAATTAAGCACTTTTTCCCCCCTTCCGACTTACCAAGAGTCCGATGAACTCATGGCTGTGTGCAGTTTGCAGGACGTTGACGGTAGTTTCTGGAGCCATTACTAACTAACTAACTAACTAACTAACTAACTAACTAACTAACTAACTAACTAACTAACTAACTAACTAACTAACTAACTAACTAACTAACTAACTAACTTACTAAAGTCTACCAGAACAGCTAGCGTATTAGAAAAAAAGGGCTTAAAAATGGTAAGTATAATAAAGGGGCATAGTTGCCAAAATGTAAAAATATCCCTTTAAGGAGTGGCAACTCAAGGGCAAACATCAGTTTTTTGTTCCAAATTGCCCCCTATTCCCTTTATAGTGCACTACTTTAGACCAGCCTATAGGGAACGAGGAGCCGTTTGGGATGCAACCCAGGCCATGATCTTAACTGAATTTACTGTTTGAAATGGCTAAAGTATTCTACTTAGAACCATAACTGTGGTTTTAAGCAGACAGACGTACAGTAAGTGGCGACAACAGGATGGTGAAATGAGATCATATCTGTGTACTGGGCATCCTGTTAGTAGCAAGAGAAGCTGCAGAGCCTTTCTTAGGGATTTCTCCTGTTGTTACTCTGCTGTTGACCTAGTCCTGTTGTTGACCTAGTCCTTTTGTTAACCTAGTCCTGTTGTTGACCTAGTCCTGTTGTTGACCTAGTCCTGTTGTTGACCAAGTCCTGTTGTTACTCTGCTGTTGACCTAGTCCTGTTGTTGACCTAGTCCTGTTGTTGACCTAGTCCTGTTGTTGACCGAGTCCTGCTGTTGACCTAGTCCTGTTTTTGACATAGTCCTGTTGTTGACCTAGTCTTGTTGTTGACCTAGTCCTGCTGTTGACCTAGTCCTGTTGTTGACATAGTCCTGTTGTTGACCGAGTCCTGTTGTTGACCAAGTCCTGCTGTTGACCTAGTCCTGTTGTTGACCTAGTCCTGTTGTTGACCTAGTCCTGTTCTTGACATAGTCCTGTTGTTGACCTAGTCCTGTTGTGACTCTGCTGTTGACCTAGTCCTGTTGTTGACCTAGTCCTGTTGTTACTCTGCTGTTGACCTAGTCCTGTTGTTGACCTAGTCCTGTTGTTGACCTAGTCCTGTTGTTGAACTAGTCCTATTGTTACTCTGCTGTTGACCTCGTCCTGTTGTTGACATAGTCCTGTTGTTGACCTAGTCCTGTTGTTGACCTAGTCCTGTTGTTGACATAGTCCTGTTGTTGACCTAGTCCTGCTGTTGACCTAGTCCTGTTGTTACTCTGCTGTTGACATGACATAGTCCTGTTGTTGACCTAGTCCTGTTGTTGACCTAGTCCTGTTGTTGACCTAGTCCTGTTGTGACTCTGCTGTTGACCTAGTCCTGCTGTTGACCTAGTCCTGTTGTTGACCTAGTCCTGTTGTTGACCTAGTCCTGTTGTTGAACTAGTCCTGTTGTTACTCTGCTGTTGACCTCGTCCTGTTGTTGACATAGTCCTGTTGTTGACCTAGTCCTGTTGTTGACCTAGTCCTGTTGTTACTCTGCTGTTGACCTAGTCCTGTTGTTGACATAGTCCTGTTGTTGACCTAGTGCTGTTGTTGACCAAGTCCTGTTGTTGACCTAGTCCTGTTGTTGACCTAGTCCTGTTGTCACTCTGTTGTTGACCTAGTCCTGTTGTTGACCTAGTCCTGTTGTAGACCTAGTCCTGTTTTTGACCTAGTCCTGTTGTTGACCAAGTCCTGTTGTTGACCTAGTCCTGCTGTTGACCTAGTCCTGTTTTTGACATAGTCCTGTTGTTGACCTAGTCTTGTTGTTGACCTAGTCCTGCTGTTGACCTAGTACTGTTGTTGACATAGTCTTGTTGTTGACCTAGTCCTGCTGTTGACCTAGTCCTGTTGTTGACATAGTCCTGTTGTTGACCGAGTCCTGTTGTTGACCTAGTCCTGCTGTTGACCTAGTCCTGTTGTTGACATAGTCCTGTTGTTGACCTAGTCCTGTTGTTGACATAGTCCTGTTGTTGACCTAGTCCTGCCGTTGACCTAGTCCTGTTGTTACTCTGCTGTTGATATAGTCCTGTTGTTGACCTAGTCCTGTTGTTGACCTAGTCCTGTTGTTGACCTAGTCCTGTTGTGACTCTGCTGTTGACCTAGTCCTGCTGTTGACCTAGTCCTGTTGTTGACCTAGTCCTGTTGTGACTCTGCTGTTGACCTAGTCCTGTTGTTGACCTAGTCCTGTTGTTGACCTAGTCCTGTTGTTACTCTGCTGTTGACCTAGTCCTGTTGTTGACCTAGTCCTGTTGTTGACCTAGTCCTGTTGTTGACCTAGTCCTGCTGTTGACCTAGTCATGTTGTTACTCTGTTGTTGACCTAGTCCTGTTGTGACTCTGCTGTTGACCTAGTCCTGCTGTTGACCTAGTCCTGCTGTTGACCTAGTCCTGTTGTGACTCTGCTGTTGACCTAGTCCTGTTGTTGACCTAGTCCTGTTGTTGACCTAGTCCTGTTGTTACTCTGCTGTTGACCTAGTCCTGTTGTTGACCTAGTCCTGTTGTTGACCTAGTCCTGCTGTTGACCTAGTCCTGTTGTTGACCTAGTCCTGTTGTTGACCTAGTCCTGCTGTTGACCTAGTCCTGTTGTTGACCTAGTCCTGTTGTTGACCTAGTCCTGTTGTTGACCTAGTCCTGCGGTTGACCTAGTCCTGCTGTTGACCTAGTCCTGTTGTTGACCTAGTCCTGTTGTTGACCTAGTCCTGCTGTTGACCTAGTCCTGCTGTTGACATAGTCCTGTTGTTGACCTAGTCCTGCTGTTGACCTAGTCCTGCTGTTGACCTAGTCCTGTTGTTGACCTAGTCCTGCTGTTGACCTCATCCTGCAGTTGACCTAGTCCTGCTGTTGACCTAGTCCTGCTGTTGACATAGTCCTGTTGTTGACCTAGTCCTGCTGTTGACCTAGTCCTGTTGTTACTCTGCTGTTGACATAGTCCTGTTGTTGACCTAGTCCTGTTGTTGACCTAGTCCTGTTGTGACTCTGCTGTTGACCTAGTCCTGTTGTTGACCTAGTCCTGTTGTTGACCTAGTCCTGTTGTTACTCTGCTGTTGACCTAGTCCTGTTGTTGACCTAGTCCTGTTGTTGACCTAGTCCTGTTGTTGAACTAGTCCTGTTGTTACTCTGCTGTTGACCTAGTCCTGCTGTTGACCTAGTCCTGTTGTTGACATAGTCCTGTTGTTGACCTAGTGCTGTTGTTGACCAAGTCCTGTTGTTGACCTAGTCCTGTCGTTGACCTAGTCCTGTTGTCACTCTGTCGTTGACCTAGTCCTTTTGTTTACCTAGTCCTGCTGTTGACCTAGTCCTGCTGTTGACCTAGTCCTGTTGTTGACCTATTCCTTTTGTTGACCTATTCCTGTTGTTGACCTAGTCCTGTTACTCTGCTGTTGACCTAGTCTTGTTGGTGACCTAGTCTTCCTGTTTACCTAGTCCTGTTGTTGACCTAGTCCTGTTGTTGACCTAGTCTTGCTATTGACCTAGTCCTGTTGTTGACCTAGTCATGTTGTTACTCTGCTGTTGACCTAGTCCTGTTGTTGACCTAGTCCTTTTGTTAACCTAGTCCTGTTGTTGACCTAGTCCTGTTGTTGACCTAGTCCTGTTGTTGACCAAGTCCTGTTGTTACTCTGCTGTTGACCTAGTCCTGTTGTTGACCTAGTCCTGTTGTTGACCTAGTCCTGTTGTTGACCGAGTCCTGCTGTTGACCTAGTCCTGTTTTTGACATAGTCCTGTTGTTGACCTAGTCTTGTTGTTGACCTAGTCCTGCTGTTGACCTAGTCCTGTTGTTGACATAGTCCTGTTGTTGACCGAGTCCTGTTGTTGACCAAGTCCTGCTGTTGACCTAGTCCTGTTGTTGACCTAGTCCTGTTGTTGACCTAGTCCTGTTCTTGACATAGTCCTGTTGTTGACCTAGTCCTGTTGTGACTCTGCTGTTGACCTAGTCCTGTTGTTGACCTAGTCCTGTTGTTACTCTGCTGTTGACCTAGTCCTGTTGTTGACCTAGTCCTGTTGTTGACCTAGTCCTGTTGTTGAACTAGTCCTATTGTTACTCTGCTGTTGACCTCGTCCTGTTGTTGACATAGTCCTGTTGTTGACCTAGTCCTGTTGTTGACCTAGTCCTGTTGTTGACATAGTCCTGTTGTTGACCTAGTCCTGCTGTTGACCTAGTCCTGTTGTTACTCTGCTGTTGACATGACATAGTCCTGTTGTTGACCTAGTCCTGTTGTTGACCTAGTCCTGTTGTTGACCTAGTCCTGTTGTGACTCTGCTGTTGACCTAGTCCTGCTGTTGACCTAGTCCTGTTGTTGACCTAGTCCTGTTGTTGACCTAGTCCTGTTGTTGAACTAGTCCTGTTGTTACTCTGCTGTTGACCTCGTCCTGTTGTTGACATAGTCCTGTTGTTGACCTAGTCCTGTCGTTGACCTAGTCATGTTGTTACTCTGCTGTTGACCTAGTCCTGTTGTTGACATAGTCCTGTTGTTGACCTAGTGCTGTTGTTGACCAAGTCCTGTTGTTGACCTAGTCCTGTTGTTGACCTAGTCCTGTTGTCACTCTGTTGTTGACCTAGTCCTGTTGTTGACCTAGTCCTGTTGTAGACCTAGTCCTGTTTTTGACCTAGTCCTGTTGTTGACCAAGTCCTGTTGTTGACCTAGTCCTGCTGTTGACCTAGTCCTGTTTTTGACATAGTCCTGTTGTTGACCTAGTCTTGTTGTTGACCTAGTCCTGCTGTTGACCTAGTACTGTTGTTGACATAGTCTTGTTGTTGACCTAGTCCTGCTGTTGACCTAGTCCTGTTGTTGACATAGTCCTGTTGTTGACCGAGTCCTGTTGTTGACCTAGTCCTGCTGTTGACCTAGTCCTGTTGTTGACATAGTCCTGTTGTTGACCTAGTCCTGTTGTTGACATAGTCCTGTTGTTGACCTAGTCCTGCCGTTGACCTAGTCCTGTTGTTACTCTGCTGTTGATATAGTCCTGTTGTTGACCTAGTCCTGTTGTTGACCTAGTCCTGTTGTTGACCTAGTCCTGTTGTGACTCTGCTGTTGACCTAGTCCTGCTGTTGACCTAGTCCTGTTGTTGACCTAGTCCTGTTGTGACTCTGCCGTTGACCTAGTCCTGTTGTTGACCTAGTCCTGTTGTTGACCTAGTCCTGTTGTTACTCTGCTGTTGACCTAGTCCTGTTGTTGACCTAGTCCTGTTGTTGACCTAGTCCTGTTGTTGACCTAGTCCTGCTGTTGACCTAGTCATGTTGTTACTCTGTTGTTGACCTAGTCCTGTTGTGACTCTGCTGTTGACCTAGTCCTGCTGTTGACCTAGTCCTGTTGTTGACCTAGTCCTGTTGTGACTCTGCTGTTGACCTAGTCCTGTTGTTGACCTAGTCCTGTTGTTGACCTAGTCCTGTTGTTACTCTGCTGTTGACCTAGTCCTGTTGTTGACCTAGTCCTGTTGTTGACCTAGTCCTGCTGTTGACCTAGTCCTGTTGTTGACCTAGTCCTGTTGTTGACCTAGTCCTGCTGTTGACCTAGTCCTGTTGTTGACCTAGTCCTGTTGTTGACCTAGTCCTGTTGTTGACCTAGTCCTGCGGTTGACCTAGTCCTGTTGTTGACCTAGTCCTGTTGTTGACCTAGTCCTGCTGTTGACCTAGTCCTGCTGTTGACCTAGTCCTGTTGTTGACCTAGTCCTGCTGTTGACCTAGTCCTGCTGTTGACCTAGTCCTGTTGTTGACCTAGTCCTGCTGTTGACCTCATCCTGCAGTTGACCTAGTCCTGCTGTTGACCTAGTCCTGCTGTTGACATAGTCCTGTTGTTGACCTAGTCCTGCTGTTGACCTAGTCCTGTTGTTACTCTGCTGTTGACATAGTCCTGTTGTTGACCTAGTCCTGTTGTTGACCTAGTCCTGTTGTGACTCTGCTGTTGACCTAGTCCTGTTGTTGACCTAGTCCTGTTGTTGACCTAGTCCTGTTGTTACTCTGCTGTTGACCTAGTCCTGTTGTTGACCTAGTCCTGTTGTTGAACTAGTCCTGTTGTTACTCTGCTGTTGACCTAGTCCTGCTGTTGACCTAGTCCTGTTGTTGACATAGTCCTGTTGTTGACCTAGTGCTGTTGTTGACCAAGTCCTGTTGTTGACCTAGTCCTGTCGTTGACCTAGTCCTGTTGTCACTCTGTCGTTGACCTAGTCCTTTTGTTTACCTAGTCCTGCTGTTGACCTAGTCCTGCTGTTGACCTAGTCCTGTTGTTGACCTATTCCTTTTGTTGACCTATTCCTGTTGTTGACCTAGTCCTGTTACTCTGCTGTTGACCTAGTCTTGTTGGTGACCTAGTCTTCCTGTTTACCTAGTCCTGTTGTTGACCTAGTCCTGTTGTTGACCTAGTCTTGCTATTGACCTAGTCCTGTTGTTGACCTAGTCATGTTGTTACTCTGCTGTTGACCTAGTCCTGTTGTTGACCTAGTCCTGCTGTTGACCTAGTCCTGTTGTTGACCTAGTCCTGTTGTTGACCTAGTCCTGTTGTTGACCTAGTCCTGCTGTTGACCTAGTCCTGTTGTTGACCTAGTCCTGCTGTTGACCTAGTCCTGCTGTTGACCTAGTCCTGTTGTTGACCTAGTCCTGTTGTTGACCTCATCCTGCGGTTGACCTAGTCCTGCTGTTGACCTAGTCCTGCTGTTGACCTAGTTGAGTTGACCGAGTTGAGTTGTCCTAGTCCTGTTGTCACTCACAGTAGACTAGTCTTTACTAAAACCACAGGGTAACAGAGATAATGTATGGCTGTCCCAAATGGCATCATATTCCCTATACAATGCAGTACTTTTGACCAGAACCCCCAAAGAGGTCCGTTTGGCCTGTATCCCAGCTGTAGTCCGGTTTTAGGCTGGGTTTCTGTACAGCACTTTGAGATATCAGCTGATGTACGAAGGGCTATATAAATAAATTTGATTTGATTTGATTTACATACAGTACTTACCCCGGAGAGAGTTATTTGACCAGGTGTAAGACAGGAGAAACCTCACACTCTTAGACAGGGGTCTTTGTTGTAATGTCTTTCTTTTGTTTTGAGATCAACATAGATTGTAACTATCACAAGAGACTACAGTGTCTATGGTATCTATAGCTATATACTAAGTGTAGTATAGTCGTGTTGACATTGTCCCATTCTGTCAGACTGTTGAATCCTTGACGTTGGACATAAACCTTATATAACACACAGAGTCCATTACATTTTCAGTTGATTATATTACATTTTCAGAACAAAATCCCTAGAACTATTTGTTTGGATGATAAAAATGTGAGAAATCATTTTATGTTACTTAGAATAAAATTTGCTTATTTGGACAAAGGAATTAGACTGTGCCTGGAACTATTCAGTCCTCATAGCCAGAACACCTTACCATAAATGGTAGCGTACAAGATACAATCCTTACTAAAAACAAATGCTTCAAGTTTGATAAATGTCTGAGCTAGTAAGTAATAATGTAAGCCTTTTTAGAGATGGCCTGGCTGTTTCTGGTGTATTGGTGGGGTCTTTTTCACGGGCAGTTAGGCATGTCTGCTGAATGTCTGGCTGCTGCTTCGAGTTGCATAACTCTCTCTCTCTCTCTGTCTCTCTCTGTCTCTCTCTGTGTCTCTCTCTCTCTCTCTCTCTCTGTCTCTGTCTCTCTCTCTCTCTCTCTCTCTCTCTCTCTCTCTCTCTCTCTCTCTCTCTCTGTCTCTCTCTGTCTCTCTCTCTCTCTCTCTCTCTGTCCCTCTCTCTCTCTCTCTCTCTCTCTCTCTCTCTCTCTCTCTCTCTCTCTCTCTCTCTCTCTCTCTCTCTCTCTCCCCTCTCTCTCTCTCTCTCTGTCTCTCTCTCTCTTGCTCCCCCCTCTCTCTCTCTTCTCTCTCTCTCTCTCTCTCTCTCTCTCTCTCTCTCTCTCTCTCTCTCTCTCTCTCTCTCTCTCTCTCTCCCCCTCTCTCTTTCTGCCTCCCTCTCTCCCTCTCTCCCCCCTCTCTTTCTGCCTCTCCCTCTCTCTCTCCCCCTTCTCTCTCTCTGTCTCTCTTACCTCTCACTCTGTGTCTTTCACTCTCTCTCTACCTCCTCTCTTTCTCCTCTTCTCTCTCTCTCTGCCCCCCTTCACTGAAGGAGTTCCTGGCATAGATGCAGTCAGCTCTTCAAACACACTCCGGTCTCTCAGACAGACAGGGAGCTCAAACAGAGACAGACAGGGAGCTCAGACAGACAGGCAGACAGACAGGGAGCTCAAACAGAGACAGACAGGGAGCTCAGACAGACAGGCAGACAGACAGGGAGCTCAGACAGACAGGCAGACAGGGAGGGAGCGCAGACAGACAGGGAGCTCAGACAGACAGGGAGCTCAGACAGACAGGCAGACAGGGAGGGAGCTCAGACAGACAGACAGACAGACAGACAGACAGACAGACAGACAGACAGACAGACAGACAGACAGACAGACAGACAGACAGACAGACAGACAGACAGGCAGGCAGACAGACAGGGAGCTCAGACAGACAGACAGACAGACAGACAGACAGACAGACAGACAGACAGACAGACAGACAGACAGACAGACAGACAGACAGACAGACAGACAGACAGACAGACAGACAGGGAGCTCAGACAGGGAGCTCAGACAGACAGGCAGACAGGGAAGGAGCTCAGACAGACAGGTAGGGAGGGAGGGAGCGCAGACAGACAGGGAGCTCAGACAGACAGACAGACAGACAGACAGACAGACAGACAGACAGACAGACAGACAGACAGACAGACAGACAGACAGACAGACAGACAGACAGACAGACAGACAGACAGGGAGCTCAGACAGACAGGGAGGGAGGGAGGGAGCGCAGACAGACAGGGAGCTCAGACAGACAGACAGACAGACAGGGAGCTCAGACAGACAGGCAGACAGGGAGGGAGCGCAGACAGACAGGGAGCTCAGACAGACAGGCAGACAGGGAGGGAGCTCAGACAGACAGGCAGACAGACAGGGAGCTCAGACAGACAGGGAGCTCAGACAGACAGACAGACAGACAGACAGACAGACAGACAGACAGACAGACAGACAGACAGACAGACAGACAGACAGACAGACAGACAGACAGACAGGGAGCTCAGACAGACAGGGAGCTCAGACAGACAGACAGACAGACAGGGAGGGAGCGCAGACAGACAGGGAGCTCAGACAGACAGGCAGACAGGGAGGGAGCTCAGACAGACAGACAGACAGACAGACAGACAGACAGACAGACAGACAGACAGACAGACAGACAGACAGACAGACAGACAGACAGACAGACAGACAGACAGACAGACTCAGACAGACAGACAGACAGACAGACAGACAGACAGACAGACAGACAGACAGACAGACAGACAGACAGACAGACAGACAGACAGACAGACAGGGAGGGAGCGCAGACAGACAGGGAGCTCAGACAGACAGGCAGACAGGGAAAGAGCTCAGACAGACAGGGAGGGAGGGAGGGAGCGCAGACAGACAGGGAGCTCAGACAGACAGGGAGGGAGGGAGGGAGCGCAGACAGACAGGGAGCTCAGACAGACAGACAGACAGACAGACAGGGAGCTCAGACAGACAGGCAGACAGGGAGGGAGCGCAGACAGACAGGGAGCTCAGACAGACAGGCAGACAGGGAGGGAGCTCAGACAGACAGGCAGACAGATAGCTCAGACAGACAGACAGACAGACAGACAGACAGACAGACAGACAGACAGACAGACAGACAGACAGACAGACAGACAGACAGACAGACAGACAGACAGACAGACAGACAGACAGACAGACAGACAGACAGACAGACAGGCAGGCAGGCAGACAGATAGCTCAGACAGACAGACAGACAGACAGACAGACAGACAGACAGACAGACAGACAGACAGACAGACAGACAGACAGGCAGACAGACAGACAGACAGACAGACAGACAGACAGACAGACAGACAGACAGACAGACAGACAGACAGCTCAGAAATGCATTGCTTAGTGATAATGCTCTGTCATACATCCATCAGGCAGCATGATCATGTATGAACCCAAGCCATTATCTCACGTCATTGCTATATAGTCCCAGTATTAAGCATTAATCATTTTACATTATCCGTTGTGTAAGAAGCTTAAAGGAAATGGTCAATTAAAAGGTGTACCTTTAAAAAAAAATGTTTTTAAACATTTATAGAAATGTGTTGGAAGCGCGATAACTATATGAGCATGTCTGTAGATTCCTTGTAGTCAGTATTGGAAGAGAGAGTGTCTGTTAGTCGTACTCTGTGTTTATGTGTTTGCTTCAGGAGGTTCTAGCGTAGCGGCAGCGTAGCCTAGTGGTTAGAGCGTTGGACTAGTAACCGGAAGGTTGCGAGTTCACACCCCCGAGCTGACAAGGTACAAATCTGTCGTTCTGCAGGCAGTTAACCCACTGTTCCCAGGCCGTCATTGAAAATAAGAATGTGTTCTTAACTGACTTGCCTGGTTAAATAAAGGTAAAATTAAAATAGTGTCTGAGTCTGTCGTCTGCATCTCTCCTCAGGTATAACGTGGGGGAAGGTGGTGTCCCTGTATGCGGTAGCCGGTGCCCTGGCGGTGGACTGCGTGAGGCATGGTCACCCAGCCATGGTCCACACCATCGTAGACTGCATGGGGGAGTTTGTCCGCAAGAGCCTGGTCTCCTGGATGAAGAGGAGAGGAGGCTGGGTAAAAAGGAACACTCGTCCTCACTGCCGTAGAAACACGTAGAAATATCATCGATAGAACGTTAGAGGTCCCCTGCCCTGTTAGGGTTATATACTCACCCATAGACATCGGATTGCTCGAATGAAAAGCCCATCAGTCAACCGCAGTCAGATAGAAAAATATGGGTCAAATCAAATCAAATCACCTCGCCGCCTCCCGGTAGGCCGTCTTGTCGTCCTTGGTAATCAAGCCTACCACTGGCACCCTCAGTGTGGCTGACTTGATATTGGGTGTGTTTATATGGGTTTCACTGTCTCTGTGGTTTATGTCTCTGCAGCAGGGAAGGCGGCTCAGACCGCACTGCCTTGTGGGAATGTTTACCTTTTCATATAATGTGGGTCTACAGCAGGCCCTGTCAGTAGTACTACATGGATACTATGGATACTACTCAGAACCCTGTCAGTAGTACTGTATGGATACTACTCAGAACCCTGTCAGTAGTACTGTATCGATACTAGTCAGAACCCTGTCAGTAGTACTGTATGTATACTACTCAGAACCCTGTCAGTAGTACTGTATGGATACTACTCAGAACCCTGTCAGTAGTACTGTATGGATACTATGGATACTAGTCAGAACCCTGTCAGTAGTACTGTATGGATACTACTCAGAACCCTGTCAGTAGTACTACATGGATACTATGGATACTAGTCAGAACCCTGTCAGTAGTACTGTATGGATACTACTCAGAACCCTGTCAGTAGTACTACATGGATACTATGGATACTAGTCAGAACCCTGTCAGTAGTACTGTATGGATACTATGGATACTACTCAGAACCCTGTCAGTAGTACTGTATGGATACTATGGATACTACTCAGAACCCTGTCAGTAGTACTGTATGGATACTACTCAGAACCCTGTCAGTAGTACTACATGGATACTATGGATACTAGTCAGAACCCTGTCAGTAGTACTGTATGGATACTACTCAGAACCCTGTCAGTAGTACTGTATGGATACTACTCAGAACCCTGTCAGTAGTACTGTATGGATACTACTCAGAACCCTGTCAGTAGTACTGTATGGATACTACTCAGAACCCTGTCAGTAGTACTGTATGGATACTACTCAGAACCCTGTCAGTAGTACTGTATGGATACTATGGATACTACTCAGAACCCTGTCAGTAGTACTGTATGGATACTACTCAGAACCCTGTCAGTAGTACTGTATGGATACTACTCAGAACCCTGTCAGTAGTACTGTATGGATACTACTCAGAACATATAGTATGTATAAGGGCAAGAACAAGTTAGGAAACAGAAAGAGAAGTTGCGTTGCTCAGCTTTGACCACTCATGTAACCGGCCTGTGGTTCAGTGATTGACTAAGTCCCCGGTTCGTTTAGTATAGTTGATAATAGATGACAGACTCAGTACAAAGACAGTCATAGTTGACAGTAAGAAAGAAGTAAGAATGCCTGTGTCTGCACTCATAGAACTATTTTTGAATGCTGACAGCTGTATGTGTTTCCCAATGCTGTACCCACCTATCAGGTCTGTCCTGAACGTGTCCTGAACGTGTCCTGAACGTGTCCTGAACGTGTCCTGAACGTGTCCTGAACGTGTTCACTGAGAGAATAGCTAAATGAAACTGAGGCAAACAAGAGCCTGAACACAACACAATCAAGACTGTGCAAAAACAAACCTCCCTGCTCTGTACATAGAGACATGCCACTGTTTTTGCAAACTGGCAGATTTCACCTCAAAGTATAAGGTGTCTGTCATAGATATATAAAAAATTAAAAAATAAACATCCAGAAATGAAGTTGAATTTAATTGAGCCACTACTTTTAAGAAACTCCAAAAAATGTCTCGATATAGTCTTGCTCTAGAGAACATCTGATATAAATCTGTAAAGAGGAAAAAGGGTGGTGCTCAACTGATACTCAGAGCAGAGAGGAGAGAGGAGGCCTGGCAAAGAGCCGTGGCCTAGATCTGGGAGTCCTGCTCTGTTGGCAAAGCTTAAAAATCAACCAAGAATCCCTCTACGGCAGGGCTGGGGGTTTTGTCCAAAACGGCACCATATTCCCTATGTAGTGCACTACATTCGATCAGGACCCATAGGGTTTCATTTGGGACACAAACCTTGGAATGGCCCATTGGAGGTTAAACATGCCAGATAATGAACGAGGTCTATGTGACCTAATCCCATTCCTCATCTCTGCAGGTTCCAGTTGAAACCAGAAGGGTATACTATGTACGTAGCTAGATGAACCCAGGCTTTTCTGAAATGAACTAGCTTCAGGTTAGCTTCACATTCCAGTTTAGGCTTCATCTGTTGCTACGACCGTGGATATTGCTCTTCCGCCTGTCGGCTAACTCTAGCAGGCTTGTAACTACGAGTGCTAGTCGACCCCCAAAACTATTCAATGAGGCGATGCTGAAACATCAATATTATGGGACAAGACAGCGCCACATTTACATTTGTGCAGAAATCCAAATGAAAGAAAAGTGATCTTGCAAATTCACCAGACGATGGTGTGAAATAGGCTCTTAGAAGGGTCGTCTTTATTTTATTAAGTTTCATTAATGCCGTTGGGTAACTGTTAATGCCGGTAGGTAGCCTAGTGGTTAGAGAGTTGGGCCAATAACCGAAAGGTTGCTGGTTTGAATCCCTGAGCTGACAAGGTAAAAAAAAATCTGGCGTTCTGCCCCTGAACAAGGCAGTTAACCCTGCGTTCCACAGGTGCCGTGGATATTGATCAAGGCAGTCCTGCACACCTCTCTGATTCAGAGGGGTTGGGTTAAATGCGGAAGATGCATTCAGTTGTTCAACTGACTAGATATCCCTGTTTCTTTGATGTGCTTATCACTGCACACAACACCTTCCCCCCCCACTTCTATCGATAAAATATTTTTATAACAGCCAGTAGAGGACTGGCCCACCCCTCAGAACCTGTTTCCTCTCAAGGTTTCTTCCTAGGTTCTAGCCTTTCTAGGGAGTTTTTCCTAGCCAACGTGCTTCAACACCTGCATTGCTTCCTGTTTGGGGGTTTAGGCTGGGTTTCTGTACAACACTGAGATATACAGTGTCAACTGAGGTAAGAAGGGCTATATAAATACATTTGATTTGATAACATCATACAAACGTTTTACTGTGCAAATTAAGTGGATAATGAAAATGCAAGGGGGAGGGGATCTGATTTCATTGGCCCTCAACTTGTAGCTCAGACATTTCATTCTGGATAAGTAGAGTTAGCCCTGAGTTAGCCTGCCCTGGACCAGGTTAGTTCTGAATGCAGGATAAGCAGAGTTAGCCCTGAGTTAGCCTACCCTGGACCAGGTTAGTTCTGGATACAGGATAAACAGAGTTAGCCCTGAGTTAGCCTGCCCTGGACCAGGTTAGTTCTGGATACAGGATAAACAGAGTTAGCCCTGAGTTAGCCTGCCCTGGACCAGGTTAGTTCTGGATACAGGATAAACAGAGTTAGCCCTGAGTTAGCCTGCCCTGGACCAGGTTAGTTCTGGATACAGGATAAACAGAGTTAGCCCTGAGTTAGCCTGCCCTGGACCAGGTTAGTTCTGGATACAGGATAAACAGAGTTAGCCCTGAGTTAACCTGCGCCATATCAGGTTAGTTCTAGATACAGGATAAACAGAGTTAGCCCTGAGTTAGCCTGTCCTGGAGCAGGTTAGTTCTGAATGCAGGATAAACAGAGTTAGCCCTGAGTTAGCCCTGAGTTAGGATACAGGATAAACCTTCCTGAGTTAGCCTGCCCTGGACCAGGTTAGTTCTGGATACAGGATAAACAGAGTTAGCCCTGAGTTAGCCTGCCCTGGACCACGTTAGTTCTGAAGGATTCGTTGCCATTGAAATGTAACTGGCTAAAAGGCGAGCCACTATTGTATGACCGCTTATCCCGAGTTGGACTTGGAGTTGACCAAAGGTACCTTGCTAACTTCTCAAACCCACTACGTAGTATATATCCATCAGGGTCCCAGATCTACGTAGTATATATCCCTCAAGGTCCCAGATCTACGTAGTATATATCCCTCAAGGTCCCAGATCTACGTAGTATATATCCCTCAGGGTCCCAGATCTACTTAGTATATATCCCTCAAGGTCCCAGATCTACGTAGTATATATCCCTCAGGGTCCCAGATCTACGTAGTATATATCCATCAGGGTCCCAGATCTACGTAGTATATATCCCTCAAGGTCCCAGATCTACGTAGTATATATCCCTCAAGGTCCCAGATCTACATAGTATATATCCCTTAGGGTCCCAGATCTACGTAGTATATAGTCCTAAAGGTCCCAGATCTACGTAGTATATATCCCTCAGGGTCCCAGATCTACGTAGTATATAGTCCTCAAACCCTCTACGTAGTATATATCCCTCAGGGTCCCAGATCTACGTAGTATATATCCCTCAAACCCAGATCTACGTAGTATATATCCCTCAAGGTCCCAGATCTACGTAGTATATATCCCTCAAGGTCCCAGATCTACGTAGTATATATCCCTCAAACCCTCTACGTAGTATATATCCCTCAAGGTCCCAGATCTACGTAGTATATATCCCTCAAGGTCCCAGATCTACATAGTATATATCCCTTAGGGTCCCAGATCTACGTAGTATATAGTCCTAAAGGTCCCAGATCTACGTAGTATATATCCCTCAGGGTCCCAGATCTACATAGTATATATCCCTCAAGGTCCCAGATCTACATAGTATATATGTCATGTATTGTCATGTCTTGTCCCTGTGCTTTCTCTTCTCTTCGTTTCCCCCTGCTGGTCGTATTAGGTTTCTTTCTCTCTCTCTATCTCTCTCTCTCTCTCTCTCTCTCTCTATCGTTCCGTTCCTGCTCCCAGCTGTTCCTCATTCTCCTAACGACCTCATTTACTCTCTCACACCTGGCCAACTCTTTTGCCCACTGATTAGGTCTCTATTTCTCTCTCTGTTTCTGCTTCTGTCCTTGTCGGATTCTTGTTTGCTTTGCCCTTGTTCCGTCCTGTCGTGTTCTGCCTCTTCATCAGATGCTGCGTGTGAGCAGGTGTCTCTGTCCGCTACGGCCCGCGCCTACCCGAAGGGACCTGCAGTCTGTTGCCGCTAGTCCTGCAATTCTCCTCTACAACTAGAGGATTTATGTTTTCCCTGTTTGGACATCTCCTGTAAAGATTGAGAATTTATGTTTTCCTGTTTGGACATTAATAAACTCAGTTTCTGTTAAGTCGCTTTTGGGTCCTCACTCACCTGCATAACAATATAGTCCTCAAGGTCCCAGATCTACGTAGTATATATCCCTCAAGGTCCCATATCTACGTAGTATTTAAAGTCCTCTGGTTTCTCAAGACATCTTGACCTGTTTTATCAGATTAATATGGAACACAATGTGTTATGTAACCAACTACAACCTTGTATAATTACGTGCAAATTTATCCCAATTCTAGTCTTAGTTGTCTTGGTTATGTAACGTGCAGTTGCCCTACTGTACATTTCACAGAAATGCTTAGGCACTGACCGATTTACTAAAAAACCCTAAAAGGGTCAGTAAACGCTGCTGATAAAAACCCGTACCACAACATTGAGAAGGAAACGGCTGCTGTTATCAGATAGTAGAACTGTGTGTTGATGTAGCCTACTTATTCAGTCTCAATGTATTCTTCTTCTGTCTTATTAAGGACTCTCCTTCTTCTTCTCCTTCTCCTTCTCCTTCTCCTTCTTCTCTCCTTCTTCTTCTCCTTCTCCGTCTCCTTCTCCTTCTTCTTCTTCTCCTTCTTCTTCTCCTCCTTCTCCTTCTCCTCCTTCTCCGTCTCCTTCTCCTTCTCCGTCTCCGTCTCCTTTTTCTCTGCTTCTCCTTCTCCTTCTCCTTCTCCTTCTCCTTCTCCTCCTTTTCCTCTGCTTCTCCTTCTCCTTCTCATTCTCCTTCTCCTTCTTCTTCTCCTCCTTCTCATCCTTCTCCTCCTCCTTCTCATCCTTCTCCTTCTCCTTCTCCTTCTTCTCCTTCTCCTTCTTCTGCTTCTCCTTCTCCTCCTCCTTCTCCGTCTCCGTCTCCTCCTTCTCCTTCTCCTTCTCCTTCTCCTCCTTCTTCTTCTCCTTCTTCTCCTTCTCCGTCTCCTTCTTCTCCTTCTTCTCCTCCTTCTCCTTCTCCTTCTTCTCCTCCTTCTCCTTCTCCTTCTCCTTCTCCTTCTCCTTCTCCTTCTCCGTCTCCTGTCTCCTTCTCCTTCTCCTTCTCCTTCTTCTCCTTCTTCTTCTTCTCCTTATCATGTTGTTTTTATTTATTATTGCCAGTCAAAACCTTTTGACTAAATTGTCACAAGTGTTATTTTGAAATATGCGTTGTTAAGATTACAGTGTTTTGTTTGATTGGTCCTTGTGTACTTACACGTTCTCCATATTTCCTTCTACTTTTTTTCTGGATGTGGTCAATGTAAACATGTTTTTTTTTTTGAACCTCTAGTCCAGATAATATTTATTTGAGAAGAGCGGCATGTCTCAAACACATTTCTGTAATATAATATCGTCCTGTTAATAAATGCAGGTCATGTCACGCATAGCTGTAATAGATGGCAGGGAAGTCAGGCGCAGGAGAGTCAAATGGAGTTTAAATATGAAGTCTTTTAATAAAGTTCAAGAGTATGATCCATAACAATAAATGTACAAACAAACAAAACATGGGTACGAAGACCCGACGCGCACCTATACAAACAATCACACTACACTGACAACAAAGCAATCTCTGACAAAGACATGAGGGGAAACAGAGGGTAAAATACACAACAGGTAATGAATGGAATAGAAAACAGGTGTGTGGGAAGACAAGACAAAACCAATGGAAAATGAAAAAAGGATCAATGATGGCTAGAAGACCGGTGACGTCGAACGCCGAGCACCGCCCGAACAAGGAGAGGCAACGACTTCGGCAGAAGTCGTGACAGGTCATTTATCTGGAATTCATTGGTTATAGACGGACTGTTAAATAATCCCTCCCTGTGTAAAGGAAATTGACTGGTATATAAGGCATCTCTCAACTGCCTGTGAAACTTTGACCTGTGAAGTCAGACCTGTGACCTGTGAAGTGCCCAGCCTTCTGCTCAGAGGTCCCATGTCTGTGACTCTCCACCCTCCTTGCACACATGTCCCCTCATGGATTTAAAAGTATTGATTACTGTAATCATTGGCTGGAGGGAGTATCCTCCATTGGTATTATCCATGATTGGAAGTATGCAGTTGCACACTTTGGGAGAAGGTTGAAGAATTGGGACGTGCCGTGTCTGAGTGATGCTGTCTCTCTCCTCTCATAGGCTGACATTCACCCTCTCTCTCTCCTCTCATAGGCTGACATTCACCCACTCTCTCTCTCCTCTCATAGGCTGACATTCACCCACTCTCTCTCCTCTCATAGGCTGACATTCACCCACTCTCTCTCCTCTCATAGGCTGACATTCACCCACTCTCTCTCCTGTCATAGGCTGACATTCACCCACTCTCTCTCCTCTCATAGGCTGACATTCACCCACTCTCACTCCTCTCATAGGCTGACATTCACCCTCTCTCTCTCCTCTCATAGGCTGATATTCACCCTCTCTCTCTCCTGTCATAGGCTGACATTCACCCTCTCTCTCTCCTCTCATAGGCTGATATTCACCCTCTCTCTCTCCTCTCATAGGCTGACATTCACCCTCTCTCTCTCCTGTCATAGGCTGACATTCACCCTCTCTCTCTCTCTCCTCTCATAGGCTGACATTCACCCTCTCTCTCTCTCTCCTGTCATAGGCTGACATTCACCCTCTCTCTCTCTCTCCTCTCATAGGCTGACATTCACCCTCTCTCTCTCTCTCCTGTCATAGGCTGACATTCACCCTCTCTCTCTCTCTCTCCAGTCATAGGCTGACATTCACCCTCTCTCTCTCTCTCTCTCTCTCTCTCTCTCTCTCTCTCTCTCTCTCTCTCTCTCTCTCTCTCTCTCTCTCTCTCTCTCTCTCTCTCTCTCTCTCTCTCTCTCTCTCTGTCATAGGCTGACATTCACCCTCTCTCTCTCTCTCTCTCTCTCTCTCTCTCTCTCTCTCTCTCTCTCTCTCTGTCTCTCTCTCTCTCTCTCTCTCTCTCTCTGTGTCTCTCTCTCTCTCTCTCTCCTGTCATAGGCTGACATTCACCCTCTCTCTCTCTCCTGTCATAGGCTGACATTCACCCTCTCTCTCTCTCTCTCCTGTCATAGGCTGATATCACAAAGTGTGTGGTGAACACGGACCCCAGCTTCCGCTCCCATTGGTTGGTGTCTGCGACCTGCGCCTGTGGACATTACCTGAAGGCCATGTTGTTTTACCTGCTCCGGGACAAGTGACGACGGAGGACGAGTTGAATCACGGCCACACGATGGACAATCTGCCCCATCCGCCAGTGTAGGACAGCAGAGCCTTATCCTGGTCCCAGATCTGTTCGAGCTCCTGACAACTCTATTGCTGTCGTTGTCAAGCTAAACAATTTTTTTTTGTGTGTGTTTTAGATCAAGGAGTTTGTCAGGACAAAAGTGAGTGACAAGGAGTTGTCATGACAGCCCAAACAGACTGGCACTCGGCCAACCGGCGTCTGTCTGAAGAGGCAGCCATCCCTCCTCTAGAGTTCTAGATGTGTTGTTTGTTTACACCTGCAGACGTTTGCACTGAATCTGACGAGCACCTCGGGCCTCTTCACAAACAAATTAAACAAACGCACCGGCATTGGAACAATCACCGTGAATGAGCTTGTTAAGCCACGTCTGCTTTGAATTTAGGTGTTACGATTTAGCTCAGTATTATTGTGACGTATCATGTACAGATTGTCCAGCCGTATTGTGAGGTAGTAGCCTATATACATACTGATCCATAGCGTTAACAGTTGACTTGAATGGGAATTCCCATTCTAGTTATTCTATATCTAGATCTCTGTTTTTCTATAGCTCTCTCTCTTGTCACATTCCTTGCTTTCTTTATGCTCACATAGACTGGTTAACTGACAACGTCACACACACACACACACACACACACACACACACACACACACACACACACACACACACACACACACACACACACACACACACACACACACACACACACACACACACACACACACACACACACACACACACACACAAAACACGCACCCCCTTCTAAGAGGCAGAAGGACGTGTGTTGTGATGGCCAGATAGCTGGCAACAATGAAAATAAACTGCCATGTAAGTGGCTCGTTTTGATCTTGTTCTTGATACCATGTCTTGTTTTGAGGTGATGTTACATCTATGCTAATTTGACTAATATTTGCTAGCTAGCGGGCTAACCAACAACTGTAACGATGTATTTGAGAGACAACAAGTCCTCATTGTGCAACTATAGTTTACATGTTGTTAACCATCTAAGCCAACCTTGTCTGTTTTGACCCACAGTTGTGCATGCATTGATTTCATTGCTAAGCAACCAACCCGTCATTTACTCCTGGGAAAATATTCAATTTAGAGCAATGGAATATTTGTATAAATTTGAGTTTCATTTATGCACATACTGTATGTGAAGTGACGTGTGGATATGGCCCGGACAGAGTGGGAGAATCTCAATTGCGATTTCCCTTGATTCCTCGAGTCCCCTCTCATCACCTACTCAAAACCCATTGGATGAGCAAGTTAGTGTGTGTGCGTCTGAAAGTTAAAATCCCATTCAGACATTGTTTTGTGCCTGTTTTATTCCACAAGTTATTTTAATTTCATGAATAACTTTCACAGTAGCTTACATATGATTATATTTGGCATGCAACACTGAGTGTCATTTCAGAAAATAAAATGTTTTATACTTCAACATTGGTTTAATTGGTTTCATTAATAATGTCAGTATCATACATTGAAAATGGAGAGCTACTTTCACGTGATTGGCCCAACTAGTCAAAAGTCTGCCATGTACGGTCTTGAATAGCTCACGTATCACGAGTTACTGCCATCTAGCGTCCAATATATGTATATCACCTAACGTTCTTCAACATTGGAATGTGAGAGAAGCTTCATTCTGGTCATATTCTGGTCGGGTTAGACAGCAGGGATAGATAACTAACTAACTAGGTACACAGGGGTGGCAGGGTAGCCTAGTGTTTAGAGTGTTGGACTAGTAACCGGAAGGTTGCTTAGTGGTTAGAGTGTTGGACTAGTAACCAGCAGGTAGCCTAGTGGTTAGAGTGTTGGACTAGTAACCAGAAGGTTGCCTAGTGGTTAGAGTGTTGGACTAGTAACCAGCAGGTAGCCTAGTGGTTAGAGTGTTGGACTAGTAACCGGAAGGTTGCCTAGTGGTTAGAGTGTTGGACTAGTAACCAGCAGGTAGCCTAGTGGTTAGAGTGTTGGACTAGTAACCAGCAGGTAGCCTAGTGGTTAGAGTGTTGGACTAGTAACCAGCAGGTAGCCTAGTGGTTAGAGTGTTGGACTAGTAACCAGCAGGTAGCCTAGTGGTTAGAGTGTTGGACTAGTAACCAGCAGGTAGCCTAGTGGTTAGAGTGTTGGACTAGTAACCGGAAGGTTGCTTAGTGGTTAGAGTGTTGGACTAGTAACCAGCAGGTAGCCTAGTGGTTAGAGTGTTGGACTAGTAACCGGAAGGTTGCTTAGTGGTTAGAGTGTTGGACTAGTAACCAGCAGGTAGCCTAGTGTTTAGAGTGTTGGACTAGTAACCAGAAGGTTGCCTAGTGGTTAGAGTGTTGGACTAGTAACCAGAGTGTTGGACAGGTAGCCTAGTGTTTAGAGTGTTGGACTAGTAACCAGAAGGTTGCTTAGTGTTTAGAGTGTTGGACTAGTAACCAGCAGGTAGCCTAGTGGTTAGAGTGTTGGACTAGTAACCAGCAGGTAGCCTAGTGGTTAGAGTGTTGGACTAGTAACCAGCAGGTAGCCTAGTGGTTAGAGTGTTGGACTAGTAACCAGCAGGTAGCCTAGTGGTTAGAGTGTTGGACTAGTAACCAGCAAGTAGCCTAGTGGTTAGAGTGTTGGACTAGTAACCAGAGTGTTGGACTAGTAACCAGCAGGTAGCCTAGTGGTTAGAGTGTTGGACTAGTAACCAGAGTGTTGGACTAGTAACCAGCAGGTAGCCTAGTGGTTAGAGTGTTGGACTAGTAACCAGCAGGTAGCCTAGTGGTTAGAGTGTTGGACTAGTAACTGGAAGGTTGCAGGTTCAAATCCCCCGAGCTGACAAGGTACAAATCTGTCGTTCTGCCCCTGAACAAGGCAGTTAACCCACTGTTTCTAGGCTGTTATTGAAAATAATAATTTTGTTCTTAACTGACTTGCCTGGTTAAATAAAGGTAAATAAATATTGGTAGAACTGGAGAATGCAGGTTAAATATATGTATGTTATAAAAAAGATGCTTGAACGTTACCGTAGTAACCAATAACACTTCCTCATAGACAATGTAAAAAAACGTAAGATGTGGCTCAACAAAATGATACTTTAAGAAAAGCAGCTAGGAGAAGTCAGAACAGGGAAGTTGTACTGTGTGTTCTGAGGCATGCTCTCTCAAGTACCTCTTCGCTCTCTCTATCTCCCCTCCCGGAGGACACGAGCCCTCGGACCATGCCTCAGCACTACCTGGCCTGACGATTCCTAGCTGTTCTCAGTTCACCTGGCCGTGCTGCTGATCTAGTTTTGCTGTCCTGCCTGCTGCTGTGGATCCCTGCCGTGATTCATCCGGCCGTGCTCCTTCTCGGACCCGTTGGATTTCAGAATGCCTGGTTGTGAAAAGACAACTGACATTGACTAATATAAAATATCAAGTAATCAGAAAACCAAGATAGCTAGTCCGGGAAAGATTTCAGGAAATATTCACAAGCTGACGTTTTATTACAAGAATACTGAAAGATGCATCTGTACAGCTTTCTGAGGCGTTAAACTTTGACACACTCTAATCTGTATGGTTATTATTTGACCCTGCTGGTCGTCTATGAACATTTGAACGTCTGGGTTTACTATCTGGCCTTAAGGGCCACATGTACTCCCAGCTCAAGGGTCGACATCAATACCAGATCAATATCGCCAATATGCAGGCCTTTGGGCTAATGTACTCTTTAAATCTCCACTTGGCACAGACAGACGAGGGCTGGCCTGGTTCTTCTCCTGCCCTATAAGGAGTTTTTCCAAGCCACTGTAGACTGGGTATCTGTAAAGCACTGCCGATGTAAAAAGGGCTTTATAAAATACATGTGATTGATTGGGAGTTGACAGCTGGAGGGACAGAGATTAACAAGTAATCACTGGATGGACCAAGGGGCCAGGGTTCCAGTCTAGAAGCACGGTTTTGACTACTCCTATGGTTTTAACAGCTCCTACAGTTTTGACTGCTCCTACAGTTTTGACAGCTCCTACGGTTTTGACAGCTCCTACAGTTTTGAATTCTCCTACAGTTTTGACTGCTCCTACAGTTTTGAATTCTCCTACAGTTTTGACTGCTCCTACAGTTTTGACTGCTCCTACAGTTTTGACTGCTCCTACGGTTTTGACAGCTCCTACGGTTTTGACAGCTCCTACGGTTTTGACTGCTCCTACAGTTTTGAATTCTCCTACAGTTTTGACTTCTACGGTTTTAACAGCTCCTACAGTTTTGACAGCTCCTACAGTTTTGCTTCGGTACTGCGGTTTAACTGAAGGCCGGACCAGAAAGACAATTTCCATAGACCCTCCGCAAAGAGAAAATTACTAATAAGATTTAGTCATTGCTTTTGTGCGCAAAGCGTCCATTAAATTATTCAGCTAATTGTCGCTGAGGCCGATATTTACAGTGTAGTCGGAAAGTATTCAGACCCCTTTGACTTTTCCCACATTTTGTTTCGTTACAGCCTTATTCTAAAATGGATTCAATTGTTTGTTTTTCCCCTCATCAATCTACACACAATACCCCTTAATGACGAAGCAAAAACAGTTTTTATAAATTTTTGCAAATTTATGAAAAATACGAAACCAAAATATTACATTTACATAAGTATTCAGACCCTTTACTCAGTGGTTTGTTGACGCACCTTTGGCAGCGATTACAGCCTTTTTTAAGGTATGGCGCTATGGATTACTGCAACTCGCTGTTGGCTGGGCTCCCTGCCTGTGCCATTAAACCCCTTCAACTCATCCAGAACGCCGCAGCCCGTCTGGTGTTCAACCTTCCCAAGTTCTCTCACGTCACCCCGCTCCTCCGCTCTCTCCACTGGCTTCCAGTTGAAGCTCGCATCCGCTACGAGACCATGGTGCTTGCCTACGGAGCTGTGAGGGGAACGGCACCTCAGTACCTCCAGGCTCTGATCAGGCCCTACACCCAAACAAGGGCACTGCGTTCATCCACCTCTGGCCTGCTCGCCTCCCTACCACTGAGGAAGTACAGCTCCCGCTCAGCCCAGTCAAAACGACGCCAGGACAGCGGAGTCAATCACCACCTTCTGGAGACACCTGAAACCCCACCTCTTTAAGGAATACCTAGGATAGGATAAGTAATCCCTCTCACCCCCCCTTTAAGATTTAGATGCACTATTGTAAAGTGACTGTTCCACTGGATGTCATAAGGTGAATGCACCAATTTGTAAGTCGCTCTGGATAAGAGCGTCTGCTAAATGACTTAAATGTAAATGTAAATGTAAGCTTGGCACACCTGTATTTGGGGAGTTTCTCCCATTTTTCTCTGCAGATCTTCTCAAGCTCTGTCAGGTTGGATGGGGAGCGTCGCTGCACAGCTATTTTATGGTCTCTCCAGAGATGTTAGATCGGGTTCAAGTCCGGGCTCTGGCTGGGCCACGCAAGGACATTCAGAGTCTCACCCGACCTCAACCCAATTGAGATGGTTTGGGATGAGTTGGACCGCAGTGAAGGAAAAGCAGCCAACAAGTGCTCAGCATATGTGGGAACTCCTTCAAGACTGTTGGAAAAGCATTCCAGGTGAAGCTGGTTGAGAGAATGCAAAGTGTGTGCAAAGCTGTCATCAAGGCAAAGGGGGCTACTTTGAATAATCTCAAATATAAATATATTTTAATTTGTTTTAACAGTTTCTGGATTACTATGTGATTCCATATGTGTTATTTCATATTTTTGATGTCTTCACTATTATTTTACAATGTAGAGGGGGAGAGGGGTAGAGCAGTGGGTGAGATGGGTAGGAGTAGAGCGAGGGGGAGGGGTAGAGCAGGGGGGGCGGGGTAGAAGTAGAGCGAGGGGGAGTAGAGCGGGGGGGCGGGGTAGGAGTAGAGCAGGGGGCGGGATAGGAGTAGAGTAGGGGGGCAGGGTAGGAGTAGAGCGAGGGGGAGGAGTAGAGCAGGGGGGGGGGTAGAAGTAGAGCGAGGGTAGGAATAGAGAAGGGGGTAGGAGTAGAGAAGGGGGGTAGGAGTAGAGAAGGGGGTAGGAGTATAGAAGGGGGGCAGGAGTAGAGAAGGGGGTAGGGGTATAGAAGGGGGGTAGGAGTAGAGAAGGGGGTAGGAGTAGGGAAGTGGGGATAGGAGTAGAGAAAGGGGGGTTTGATTTAGAACACGTTGCTACATAGCTTACACACACACACACACACACACACACACACCAGGGATCCCTAATTGAACAAGGGAACATTCATGATCTGACTTTGTCATCTTCACACAAAATGACCACTGTGACAGTTGATTGTATATTGATTTAAGTAACATTAGGACTATTAACTGTCACAGTGGTTATTTGTATCAAGATGACAACGTCATAACATGATGATGCAGATTTTGTATACGTAATTTGTGCTCATGTGATGTTGGTCATTATATACCGGTTTCCACTAGTTATTACAGCCCCAAAAATGTGCCTATATCATCGCAAACATTAATGAAAACAAAAATGTACTTGATGGTCTTAATTTAAGGTTAGGGTTATACATAAGCAGTATTGGACGCATTTAGAGTTAAGGACAGGATTAGGTTTAAAATCACATTATAAGAAGATATATTGTAGAAATAGTCGCGTTTATTACTTCGTGGCTGTGGTAACTAGTGACGAGTGCATAAACCCGGATATAGAGCTGGCCAGTTTGTTCCAGGGAGGCTCAAATCGGTGGAAGTCTGTCTCCCTCCAGCAGGTGGCGTTTTTTCGTTGTTTCGCCCACCAAGCAAGGAGTTTTTGTATGGGGTTCAATACGAGTGTCGAATTTGGTCAACAGCTGTGTTGTTATGTTGATTTGATCGAATAAAAGTGTTGTAATGCTTAAGTTGTTATGAGTGTACTGATATTAGTAGGGACACGTGACATCCTGGCAACTTTGAGAAACTAGATCTGATTTGTTTTCAAATTCTTTGTGGGTCTGAGGGAAATATGTGTGTCGAACATGGTCATATATTTGGCAGGAAAATAGGTGCAGCTCAGTTTCCACCTCATTTTGTGGGCAGTGGGCACATAGCCTGTCAGCTCTGCCTCTCTCAATAACAAGGACATCTATGCTCACTGAGTCTGTACAGAGTCAAAAGCTTTCCATAATGTTGGGTCTGTCATGGTTAACAGGTATTTCACTGTTTAGGGCGAAATAGCATTCCAGTTTGCTTTATTTGTTGGTTAGTTCTTTCCAATGTGTTAAGTAATTATGTTTTTGTTTTCTCATGATTTGATTGGGTCTAATTCAGTGGAGGTTTCTTAGGGAACGATGGCTCATAATAATGGCTGGAAACCATGTGTTAGATGTTGCTAATTCCTTTCTGCCTATTCCGCTCCTATTGGATGGTTGTATAATTATTTTCTGGATTTTGATCCAATAGCGCATATCGTCCTAATTCAGCTCTGCGTGCATTATTAGTTGTTTTAAGTTGCACACAGAGGATGTTTTTGCAGAATTCTGCATGCGGAATCTAAATTTGGTGTTTGTCCCATTTTGTGAATTCTTGGTTGGTGAGTGGACTCCAGACCTCACAACCATAAAGGGACATGGGTTCTATAACTGATTCAAGTTGCACATTATTACCAAAGACTTTTTATAACTAACCAAGATAGACCACCGCCTGTCGTTTCCCAAAGGGAGCAAATGAATCATAGTGGGAAGAACAAGCAAGGAGGTGGGTAGAGCCAAGCACGAGCTGGTGAGAGCCTATTGGCGTTTTCTAGCGTGTATTTGCATATTTGCATCAGGGAACGCCTACTCTGAAGTGCGCTTGTGCAATAACTAAATTCGTCCTTGCACCCTTCTTAACAACGCAAAAAAAAAATCAACTTTGGCAATGGGTAAAGTCTACAAAACATAGTCCATTCTGTTTACAACCAAATCTAGTTTTGGAAACAGAAAACTATATCGAGATCAAATGTTTCATCGATGAGACATTTGGCAGAATGTTGGGTAAAATCCATCTCACTCCATCTTTTCCCCACTGCCGTCCACAGAGCTTCCTCTCGAGCCCTGAATGCTGATTGGCTGGCAGACGGGGTATATCAGACCTTATATAACGGGTGGATCTAATCCTGAATGCTGATTGGTTAAAACCACATTCCAGTCGGTGTCTAAGTCCACAGATTGTCATGTTCCACATTGTTTCAATATTCAAATTCGATCTCCAGTCCCGTAGTAATGAACCTGTCGGGAGTCGGGACGAGACAGACAGACAGACAGACAGGCAGACAGGCAGACAGACAGACAGACAGACAGACAGACAGACAGACAGACAGACAGACAGACAGACAGACAGACAGACAGACAGACAGACAGACAGACAGACAGACAGACAGACAGACAGACAGACAGACAGACAGACAGGCAGGCAGTTTCTCAGCCAGTCAAAATCATGAATCAGCATCATTTTTATTGATACATACAAAAAAGGTCAATAGAAAAAAGGTCAAACGAAACGCAGATCATTTGAAGTCTTTCCAACTTCATTTTGAAGTGATTGTGTTACTGTAGCTGTGTTGTTGGCTAGCTCCTCTGAACAACTGTGTCCTGACGAGTGAGCACACTTTCTACGCCAGGCGAAATCGTGCCTCATTAGCTCATTGTTATGGATGTATCCAAATATATGTCACTATAAAACAGCTTCAACAAATGCAAATGCAGCTACTTTGCTGTACATTAGCCGTAGTTATAGCTAGCTAGCTAGCAAGGGATAAGAACGTTGCCAGCCAGTATGGTTATAGAACATTTAGAACCAACGACTGAGTCGTGTCCATAGATACAGAACCAAAATACTTAACGACTGAGTCGTGTCCATAGATACAGAACCAAAATACTCAACGACTGAGTCGTGTCCATAGATACAGAACCAAAATACTGAACGACTGGGTAGCGTCTCTAAGCAACCCTAGATTTGTGTCAGGGTGAATATATTGTGGAAGGATGAACTAGTATAAATGCATTAATCGTAACAATATTTTTATATGAAAATATGTCAATCATTATTTGAATATGTTGGGCACCCGCTCTATAAAAGTGATAATGCCCTCGAAAACGGTGTTTGGAACATATATTGGCACAGTTTGCTGGACTTCCGACTTCGATCTCGGGCCGAACAACACACCCGTGCCAATATATCGTCCAAACACCGGCTTCGAGGGCATTATCACTAATGACAATTTTATTTTGTTACTGTTCTAATTACATGGGTAACCAGTTTATAATAGTAACAAGGCACCTCTGGGGGGTTGTGGTATATAACCAGTATACCACAGCTAAGGGCTGTGTCCAGGAACTCCACCTTGTGTCGTGCTTAAGAACAGCCCTGGTATATTGGCCATATACCACACCTCCTCGGGCATTATAGCATAATTATACCTCAGTGGGACAAACACGTTAGACAAACTATTCTCTTCTCTGGCATCCTGTTTACTAAGGTTGTGGGTGGCAGTCAGTTTGCCTAGTTTCGCTGATCTCCATCCTATGTGTGGCAAGAAACCACATTGAATCGCATTCAGTCCATTCTATCAACAACACCAACAGCTCTACGTAAATGTTACGCTTAAGGGAAGCCATCAATGGATTCTTATTGGACGAAAAAAATATTTGCCCCGCCCAAAGCAGAAACTCCGATTGGATACTTAAATAGAAGAAGAAAAAAAATCTGCTATATTGATTTCTTATTGGTCGTATGATGTTTCCTCCTGTTTGGACAGATCAACAACACATTATGTCGGGATGGATGCAGGTAGGAAGTCTTTTTCAAGAAAATCAAGGATCTAGCCAGCGTCTGAACAAAAGCAAGCCACTTGTAAAATTACTATATTTCGTACAGGATTTCAATTTGTACATCAGTTTGAGGTTTAAATGTTACATATATGTTGAATGTGAATAAAGAGTAGTCAGTAGCTAGCTAGCCAGTTAACGTTAAGCTATCAACCAGTCATTGCAATCAACCCATCCAGACAGACAGCCGAAACTATTATTAGTCTAGTTAATTAAACAAGCACTCGGTGTATTTTGGGCTGAAAACATCCAGTAGGCGAGCAGAACCAGGTCCAATATAAACGAACCGGATTGTTCAGTGTCACATAGCTAACAAGCCAAATAAATGTATTTGCAATGTCATTCTCTGTCGCAAGCCGGGCCAGCTAGTTCAGCTGTCAAACTGCAGTGAGTGAGTCTGTTTTGCCATTTTGAAAGTGCTTGGACCATAGTTAATAGTCCTAATGTTGCTTAAATCAATATACAATCAACAGTCACAGTGGTCATTTTGTATGAAGACGACAACATCTGATCATGAATGTTCCCTTGTTCAATTAGGGGTGTGTGTGTGTGTGTGTGTGTGTGTGTGTGTGTGTGTGTGTGTGTGTGTGTGTGTGTGTGTGTGTGTGTGTGTGTGTGTGTGTGTGTGTGTGTGTGTGTGTGTGTGTGTGTGTGTGTGTGTGTGTGTCGTGTACGCTATGTAGCAAGGTGTTCTGAATCAAATGTACTTCTATATTTCAGCTACTCTCACGTACGACACACTTGGCTTTGGAGAGTTTGAAGATTTTCCAGAGACCTCAGAGCCAGTGTGGATCTTGGGGAAAGAGTTCAACGCACTCACAGGTAATTGGATACATCATCAGATCAGCGAGGTGGTGTAAATGTTGTGTGTTCTTCTTGTGTCCTCGTCAAGTTACTGTGAAATATGGAATGATTCCATTAGTCATAATGTAAATGCAGAAGTATAGAATAAACACACAGATCTATCTACACAGATGGTACATAAAGGCATACTGCCCCCAGCAAAATGCTAATCTGAGAACCAGTCTTTTTTAAAGCTAACATTCCACTCTGGTCATTTGCTAAAGAGACTGTCCTTTCATCTCAAGGTTCAATATGCAGTTTAATGGTTTTTATTCTAGGCGTGAAGATATTTCAACATGTCTAGACGATTGTAAAGGCTACACTGATCACTTGTGCTTGGCTGTCAAATGTATGGTGTCCCCATGGGCCTAATGTTTAAAATGAACGTAATGGGATCATCGTTATTATTTTAGCTGTCCACGGTAGATGTACCTCCTAATGAAAGAGGCTCCCCATCCTGCTGATGTGAGCCACTGGCACTTGTGTCTTTATGGAGGAGAAAGTGAACTTGCAATTTCCAAAACTTGAGCTCAGTTGGGGAATCTGGGATTTGCCTACGTCAACAAGCCAGGGTTTCATTAAATATGCCTAGGCACTGTACTTTTAAAAACATTTATTATTGATCATTTTAATTAAACTGACAAATATATGGCTTGCATAGCACAGGTGGTGGTTGTAAACTCAATGTTGTAAGCCAGGCCTAATTTACACTGAGTGTACAAAACATTAAGAACACCTGATCTTTCCATGACATAGACTGACCAGGTGAAGGGGAGGAGACAGGGGAGGATGAAGGATTTTTAAGACTATAGACAATTGAGACATGGATTGTGTATGTGTGCCATTCAGAGGGTGAATGGGCAAGACAAAAAACTTAAGAGCCTTTGAACGGGGTACGGTAGTAGGTGCCAGGTGCACCAGTTTGTGTCAAGAACTGCAATGCTGCTGTGTTTTTTCACACTCAATAGTTTCCTGTGTGTATCAAGAATGGTCCACCACCCAAAGGACATCCAGCCAACTTGACACAACTGTGGGAAACATTGGAGTCAACATGGACCAGCATCCTTGTGGAACACTTTTCACAACTTGTAGATGCCATGATGAATTGAGGCTGTTTTGAGGTGGGGGGGGATTTAACTTCTGACTTACACATCTCTGTATTCACTGTTCCTTTGACCAGCCATGCCTCTCCATTTAGCTCTCTCTTCCATCCTCTCTCTATGCCTCTTATAGCTATTGAACCAGTAGCCTAGCCCAATGCATGTGCCAGAAGTGACAACATATTCTGAACAAAAAATATAAACATAACATGCAATTTCAAAGATTTTACTGAGTTATAGTTCATCTAAGGAAATCAGTCAATTGAAATAAATTAGTTAGGCTCCAGTCTATTGATTTCACATGAAAGGGAATACAGATATACATCTGTTGGTCACAGATACCTTAGAAAATGGTAGGGTCATGGATCAGAAAACCAGTCAGTATCTGGTGTGACCACCATTTGCTTCATGCAGCACAACACGTCTCCTTCTCATAGAGTTGATCAGATTGTTGATTGTGGCTTGTGGAATGTTGTCCCCACTCCTCTCCAACGGCTGTGCAAAGTTGCTGGATATTGGCGGGAACTGGAACACGCTGTCGTGCACGTCGATCCAGAGCATCCCAAGCATTCTCAATGAGTGACATGTCTGAGTATACAGGCCATGGAAGAACTGAGACATTTTCAGCTTCCAGGAATTGTGTACAGATCCTTGCGACATGGGGCTGTGCATTATCATGCTGAAACATGAGGTGATGGCGGAGGATGAATGGCAAGAGAATGGGCCTCAGGATCTCATCACTGTATCTCAGAATGCCCAATGTTAGAATATTTTCCTATCAAATTCATGAACTAAGTCAGAATGTTTTCCTATCAAATTCATGAACTAAGTCAGAATGTTTTCCTATCAAATTCATGAATTAAGTCAGAATGTTTTCCTATCAAATTCATGAATTAAGTTAGAATGTTTCCCTATCTGTCTAATTTGCATAAACATTGTGATTGAATGATAGCTGTGAGGGTTATCAAATCAAATCGTCTAATATTCTGGAGTTCCATAATGATAGAATGTTAATTTGATGGTTTTCCCGAAAGGCCAGTCTCTTTGGCACATGACACGAGTGCCGAGGAATAGCTGAATAGAGACGGGCAACCAGGCTATAACAGAAGTCATACTTCTTTAGCTAACTCATTGTCTTTTGTTTTATCCAGAAAAGGATGACATTCTTTCAGATGTCACTTCACGACTATGGTTCACCTACAGAAAAAACTTCCCGCCCATTGGTGAGTAGCCCAATCCTTCTGTAGCTAGCCACAGAGTAAACCAAGGTAATTTTTGATTGTATACGCCAATAAGATTAGCCTATCAGGTGCATATTGTTTCAATGTGTTCCAGGAGGGACAGGGCCAACGTCCGACACAGGCTGGGGCTGCATGCTGCGATGTGGACAGATGATCCTAGGCGAGGCCCTGGTCTGCAGGCATCTAGGCCGAGGTAAGGATGACTGCTTTACTAATTCTTTCGCGTCTTCTGCTCCCTGAAGAATACAGCTAGTGGTATTACGCGTATCCTTCAACGTTAGCTTCTATTATCCCCCCCCTTCAATGTTAGCTTCTATTATCCCCCTTCAACGTTAGCTTCTATTATCCCCCCCTCAACGTTAGCTTCTATTATCCCCCATCAACGTTAGCTTCTATTATCCCCCCTCAACGTTAGCTTCTATTATCCCCCTCAACGTTAGCTTCTATTATCCCCCCTCAACGTTAGCTTCTATTATCCCCCTCAACGTTAGCTTCTATTATCCCCCCTCAACGTTAGCTTCTATTATCACCCCCTCAACGTTAGCTTCTATTACCCCCCTCAACGTTAGCTTCTATTATCCCCCTCAACGTTAGCTTCTATTATCCCCCTCAACGTTAGCTTCTATTAATCCCCCCTCAACGTTAGCTTCTATTATCCCCCCTCAACGTTAGCTTCTATTATCCCCCCTCAACGTTAGCTTCTATTAATCCCCCTCAACGTTAGCTTCTATTATCCCCCTCAACGTTAGCTTCTATTATCCCCCTCAACGTTAGCTTCTATTATCCCCCTCAACGTTAGCTTCTATTATCCCCCTCAACGTTAGCTTCTATTATCCCCCTCAACGTTAGCTTCTATTATCCCCCTGAACGTTAGCTTCTATTATCCCCCTTAACGTTAGCTTCTATTATCCCCCCTTTCAACGTTAGCTTCTATTATCCCCCCTTCAACGTTAGCTTCTATTATCCCCCTCAACGTTAGCTTCTATTATCCCCTCTCAACGTTAGCTTCTATTACCCCCCTTCAACGTTATCTTCTATTACCCCCTTCAACGTTAGCTTCTATTATTCAAGATGTATTTGTCCCCCCTCCCCCCTGAATTATCTCTGTCACTGTGTGGTACAGATCTCCTATTGCGCTGTACTAGAGTACTCTGTTCAATAGAGCAGTTGTTTCACACAGCAAATGATAATGGTGTTTTTGTTAAGCAGACTGGAGATGGGTGAGAGGCCAGCCTCAGAGAGGACAGTACATCAGTATCCTCAACGCCTTCCTTGACAAGAAAGACAGCTACTATTCTTTACATCAAATTGGTGAATACTAACTTGTACTTAATTCAATTTAAACTACTTTATTTGTTTCTTGGAAAATAATTTTCCTTTGATTTGTAATCTCATAACAATGATGCACTGATTCAGTCATACTTTATATTTAGAAATGGATGGGTGGTATTTCTTACAATAATAGTGTGTTTCTCACCACCTACTACAATATGACAAATATAGTCACAGAACAAGTCGGTCATCTTCATCTTTATTGGTATAACGTCATCTTTGTCTTTATTGGTATAACATCATCTTTGTCTTTATCAACTAACATCAGTTGTCTGTGTACTACAGCCCAGATGACATCATTATTAGGATGGCACTAACATCAGTTGTCTGTGTACTACAGCCCAGATGACATCATTATTATGATGACACTAACATCAGTTGTCTGTGTACTGCAGCCCAGATGACATCATTATTAGGATGACACTAACATCAGTTGTCTGTGTACTACAGCCCAGATGGGAGTCGGGGAGGGGAAGTCTATAGGCCAGTGGTACGGACCGAACACAGTGGCACAGGTACTGAAGTAAGTACAGTGATCTCCTCAATTAGTCTCTAGATCAGGGCTCTCCAACCCTGATCCTGGAGAGATACCCTCCTGTAGGTTTTAACTCCAACCCTGTTCCTGGAGAGAGACCCTCCTGTAGGTTTTAACTCCACCCCTGTTCCTGGAGAGAGACCCTCCTCTAGGTTTTAACTCCACCCCTGTTCCTGGAGAGATACCCTCCTGTAGGTTTTTAACTCCAACCCTGTTCCTGGAGAGAGACCCTCCTGTAGGTTTTAACTCCAACCCTGTTCCTGGAGATACCCTCCTGTAGGTTTTAACTCCAACCCTGTTCCTGGAGAGATACCTCCTGTAGGTTTTAACTCCAACCCTGTTCCTGGAGAGAGACCCTCCTGTAGGTTTTTAACTCCAACCCTGTTCCTGGAGAGAGACCCTCCTGTAGGTTTTAACTCCAACCCTGTTCCTGGAGAGATACCCTCCTGCAGGTTTTAACTCCAACCCTGTTCCTGGAGAGATACCCTCCTGTAGGTTTTAACTCCAACCCTGTTCCTGGAGAGATACCCTCCTGTAGGTTTTTAACTCCAACCCTGTTCCTGGAGAGATACCCTCCTGTAGGTTTTTAACTCCAACCCTGTTCCTGGAGAGATACCCTCCTGTAGGTTTTTAACTCTAACCCTGTTCCTGGAGAGAGACCCTCCTGTAGGTTTTTAACTCCAACCCTGTTCCTGGAGAGAAACCCTCCTGTAGGTTTTAACTCCAACCCTGTTCCTGGAGAGATATCCTCCTGGTTGGAGTTAAAACCTACAGGAGGGTATCTCTAGATGATCATCTAGTTACTAGATTATGACTGTACACTTTTAGCCTGATTTTAAGACTAGTCCTGGATGAAAAATAAAATCATGCTCAATGAAGAATTAGTTCAGGACCTGTCTTAACCCATGTCAGGAAATCAGGCCCTAAGTGTTTATGGTCATCATCTAAAAACTAACTGTGTTGAATATTGTCCGTCTTGCCCTAAGAAAACTGTGTTGAATATTGTCTGTCTTGCCCTCAGGAAACTGACTGTGTTGAATATTGTCTGTCTTGCCCTCAGGAAACTGACTGTGTTGAATATTGTCCGTCTTGCCCTCAGGAAACTGACTGTGTTGAATATTGTCCGTCTTGCCCTCAGGAAACTGACTGTGTTGAATATTTTCCGTCTTGCCCTCAGGAAACTGACTGTGTTGAATAATGTCCGTCTTGCCCTCAGGAAACTAACTGTGTTTGACTCGTGGAGTCGTCTGGCGGTACATGTTGCTATGGACAACACCGTGGTGATGGAGGAGATCAGTGAGTAGTGAACACGGTCATGATACTTCATCCATTACCACTGTGCATATCAACGTATAGAACATTCTCTGAGTGTAAAAAACATTCCATGACACAGACTGACCCGGTGAAAGATATGATCCCTTATTGATGTCTCTTGATCAATCCACTTCAATCTGTGTAGATGAAGGGGAGGAGACGGGTTAAAGAAGGATGTTTAAGCCTTGAGACAGTTGAGAAATGGATTGTGTCTGTGTGCCATTCAGAGGGTGAATGGGCAAAACAAAATATTTAAGTGTAAAAAATATTTAAAATATTCTAGTTACTTTTAATGTTTACATACTGCTTTACTCATTTTTATTTGACCTTTATTTAACTAGGCAAGTCATATCTTATTTTCAATGACGGCCTAGGAACAGTGGTTAGAGTGTAGAGGGGCAGAAGCACAGATTTGTTACTTGTCAGCTCGGAGATTCAATCTTGCAATCTTTCGGTTACTAGTCCAACGCTCAAACCACTAGGCTACCCTGCCTCCTCTACACTCTAACCACTAGGCTACGCTGCCTCCTCTATACTCTAACCACTAGGCTACGCTGCCTCCTCTACACTCTAACCACTAGGCTACCCTGCCTCCTCTACACTCTAACCACTAGGCTACCCTGCCACCTCTACACTCTAACCACTAGGCTACCCTGCCGCCTCTACACTCTAACCACTAGACTACCCTGCCTCCTCTACACTCTAACCACTAGGCTACCCTGCCGCCTCTACACTCTAACCACTAGGCTACCTGCCACCTCTACACTCTAACCACTAGGCTACGCTGCCTCCTCTACACTCTAACCACTAGGCTACGCTGCCTCCTCTACACTCTAACCACTAGGCTACGCTGCCTCCTCTACACTCTAACCACTAGGCTACCCTGCCACCTCTACACTCTAACCACTAGGCTACCCTGCCACCTCTACACTCTAACCACTAGGCTACGCTGCCTCCTCAACACTCTAACCACTAGGCTACCCTGCCTCCTCTAACCACTAGGCTACCCTGCCTCCTCTACACTCTAACCACTAGGCTACCCTGCCACCTCTACACTCTAACCACTAGGCTACGCTGCCTCCTCTACACTCTAATCACTAGGCTACGCTGCCTCCTCTACACTCTAACCACTAGGCTACACTGCCTCCTCTACACTCTAACCACTAGGCTACCCTGCCACCTCTACACTCTAACCACTAGGCTACCCTGCCACCTCTACACTCTAACCACTAGGCTACGCTGCCTCCTGAACACTCTAACCACTAGGCTACCCTGCCTCCTCTAACCACTAGGCTACCCTGCCTCCTCTACACTCTAACCACTAGGCTACGCTGCCTCCTCAACACTCTAACCACTAGGCTACACTGCCTCCTCTACACTCTAACCACTAGGCTACGCTGCCGCCTCTACACTCTAACCACTAGGCTACGCTGCCTCCTCTACACTCTAATCACTAGGCTACCCTAACCCCTCTACACTCTAACCACTAGGCTACCCTGCCACCTCTACACTCTAACCACTAGGCTACCTGCCACCTCTACACTCTAACCACTAGGCTACGCTGCCTCCTCAACACTCTAACCACTAGGCTACCCTGCCTCCTCTAACCACTAGGCTACCCTGCCTCCTATACACTCTAACCACTAGGCTACGCTGCCTCCTCTACACTCTAACCACTAGGCTACCCTGCCTCCTCTACACTCTAACCACTAGGCTACGCTGCCTCCTCTACACTCTAACCACTAGGCTACGCTGCCTCCTCTACACTCTAACCACTAGGCTACGCTGCCGCCTCTACACTCTAACCACTAGGCTACGCTGCCGCCTCAACACTCTAACCACTAGGCTACCCTGCCGCCTCAACACTCTAACCACTAGGCTACGCTGCCGCCTCTACACTCTAACCACTAGGCTACGCTGCCGCCTCTACACTCTAACCACTAGGCTACCTGCCACCTCTACACTCTAACCACTAGGCTACGCTGCCTCCTCTACACTCTAATCACTAGGCTACCCTAACCCCTCTACACTCTAACCACTAGGCTACCCTGCCACCTCTACACTCTAACCACTAGGCTACCTGCCACCTCTACACTCTAACCACTAGGCTACGCTGCCTCCTCTACACTCTAACCACTAGGCTACGCTGCCGCCTCTACACTCTAACCACTAGGCTACGCTGCCTCCTCTACACTCTAACCACTAGGCTACCCTGCCACCTCTACACTCTAACCACTAGGCTACCCTGCCACCTCTACACTCTAACCACTAGGCTACCTGCCACCTCTACACTCTAACCACTAGGCTACGCTGCCTCCTGAACACTCTAACCACTAGGCTACCCTGCCTCCTCTAACCACTAGGCTACCCTGCCTCCTCTACACTCTAACCACTAGGCTACGCTGCCTCCTCAACACTCTAACCACTAGGCTACACTGCCTCCTCTACACTCTAACCACTAGGCTACGCTGCCTCCTCAACACTCTAACCACTAGGCTACCCTGCCTCCTCTAACCACTAGGCTACCCTGCCTCCTATACACTCTAACCACTAGGCTACGCTGCCTCCTCTACACTCTAACCACTAGGCTACCCTGCCTCCTCTACACTCTAACCACTAGGCTACGCTGCCTCCTCTACACTCTAACCACTAGGCTACGCTGCCTCCTCTACACTCTAACCACTAGGCTACGCTGCCGCCTCTACACTCTAACCACTAGGCTACGCTGCCGCCTCAACACTCTAACCACTAGGCTACCCTGCCGCCTCAACACTCTAACCACTAGGCTACGCTGCCGCCTCTACACTCTAACCACTAGGCTACGCTGCCGCCTCTACACTCTAACCACTAGGCTACGCTGCCTCCTCTACACTCTAATCACTAGGCTACCCTAACCCCTCTACACTCTAACCACTAGGCTACCCTGCCACCTCTACACTCTAACCACTAGGCTACCTGCCACCTCTACACTCTAACCACTAGGCTACGCTGCCTCCTCTACACTCTAACCACTAGGCTACGCTGCCGCCTCTACACTCTAACCACTAGGCTACGCTGCCTCCTCTACACTCTAACCACTAGGCTACCCTGCCACCTCTACACTCTAACCACTAGGCTACCCTGCCACCTCTACACTCTAACCACTAGGCTACCTGCCACCTCTACACTCTAACCACTAGGCTACGCTGCCTCCTGAACACTCTAACCACTAGGCTACCCTGCCTCCTCTAACCACTAGGCTACCCTGCCTCCTCTACACTCTAACCACTAGGCTACGCTGCCTCCTCAACACTCTAACCACTAGGCTACGCTGCCTCCTCTACACTCTAACCACTAGGCTACCCTGCCACCTCTACACTCTAACCACTAGGCTACCCTGCCACCTCTACACTCTAACCACTAGGCTATCTGCCACCTCTACACTCTAACCACTAGGCTACGCTGCCTCCTCAACACTCTAACCACTAGGCTACGCTGCCTCCTCAACACTCTAACCACTAGGCTACCCTGCCTCCTCTAACCACTAGGCTACCTTGCCTCCTCTAACCACTAGGCTACCCTGCCTCCTCTACACTCTAACCACTAGGCTACGCTGCCTCCTCAACACTCTAACCACTAGGCTACACTGCCTCCTCTACACTCTAACCACTAGGCTACCCTGCCTCCTCTACACTCTAACCACTAGGCTACCCTGCCGCCTCTACACTCTAACCACTAGGCTACCATGCCGCCTCTACACTCTAACCACTAGACTACCCTGCCGCCTCTACACTCTAACCACTAGGCTACCCTGCCGCCTCTACACTCTAACCACTAGGCTACCATGCCGCCTCTACACTCTAACCACTAGGCTACCCTGCCGCCTCTACACTCTAATCACTAGGCTACCCTGCCGCCTCTACACTCTAACCACTAGGCTACCCTGCCGCCTCTACACTCTAACCACTAGGCTACGCTGCCACCCCTGCTTTACTCATATGTATATACTGTATTCTATTCTACTCTATTTTACTGAATGACACTCAGACATTGCTTGTCCTAATATTTATATATTTCTTAATTCCATTATTTTACTTTTAGATTTGTGTGTATTGTTGTGAATTGTTAGATACTCCACTGTTGGAGCTAGAAACACAAGCATTTAGTTAGATATTACTGCACTGTTGGAGCTAGAAACACAAGCATTTAGCTAGATATTACTCCACTGTTGGAGGTAGAAACACAAGCATTTAGTTAGATACTACTGCACTGTTGGAGCTAGGAACACAAGCATTTAGATAGATACTACTGCACTGTTGGAGCTAGGAACACAAGCATTTAGATAGATACTACTGCACTGTTGGAGCTAGGAACACAAGCATTTAGTTAGATATTACTGCACTGTTGGAGCTAGAAACACAAGCATTTAGTTAGATACTACTGCACTGTTGGAGCTAGAAACACCAGCATTTAGTTAGATACTACTGCACTGTTGGAGCTAGAAACACAAGCATTTAGTTAGATACTACTGCACTGTTGGAGCTAGAAACACAAGCATTTAGTTAGATACTACTGCACTGTTGGAGCTAGAAACACCAGCATTTAGTTAGATACTACTGCACTGTTGGAGCTAGAAACACAAGCATTTAGTTAGATACTACTGCACTGTTGGAGCTAGAAACACAAGCATTTAGTTAGATACTACTGCACTGTTGGAGCTAGAAACACAAGCATTTAGTTAGATATTACTGAACTGTTGGAGCTAGAAACACAAGCATTTAGTTAGATACTACTGCACTGTTGGAGCTAGAAACACAAGCATTTAGTTAGATACTACTGCACTGTTGGAGCTAGAAACACAAGCATTTAGATAGATACTACTGCACTGTTGGAGCTAGGAACACAAGCATTTAGATAGATACTACTGTACTGTTGGAGCTAGGAACACAAGCATTTAGATAGATACTACTGCACTGTTGGAGCTAGAAACACAAGCATTTAGTTAGATATTACTGCCCTGTTGGAGCTAGAAACACAAGCATTTAGTTAGATACTACTGTTGGAGCTAGAAACACAAGCATTTAGTTAGATTATTACTGCACTGTTGGAGCTAGAAACACCAGCATTTAGTTAGATATTACTGCACTTTGGAGCTAGGAACACAAGCATTTAGATAGATACTACTGTACTGTTGGAGCTAGGAACACAAGCATTTAGATAGATACTACTGCACTGTTGGAGTTAGGAACACAAGCATTTAGTTATATATTACTGCCCTGTTGGAGCTAGAAACACAAGCATTTAGTTAGATACTACTGCACTGTTGGAGCTAGAAACACAAGCATTTAGTTAGATATTACTGCACTGTTGGCACTAGGAACACAAGCATTTAGTCAGATACTACTGTTGGAGCTAGAAACACAAGCATTTAGTTAGATATTACTGCACTGTTGGAGCTAGACACACAAGCATTTAGTTAGATACTACTGCACTGTTGGAGCTAGAAACACAAGCATTTAGTCAGATACTACTGTTGGAGCTAGAAACACAAGCATTTAGTTAGATACTACTGCACTGTTGGAGCTAGAAACACAAGCATTTAGTTAGATATTACTGCACTGTTGGAGCTAGAAACACAAGCATTTAGTTAGATACTACTGCACTGTTGGAGCTAGGAACACAATCATTTAGATATATATTACTGCACTGTTGGAGCTAGAAACACAAGCATTTAGTTAGATACTACTGCACTGTTGGAGCTAGAAACACAAGCATTTAGTTAGATACTACTGTACTGTTGGAGCTAGAAACACAAGCATTTAGTCAGATACTACTGTTGGAGCTAGAAACACAAGCATTTAGTTAGATACTACTGCACTGTTGGAGCTAGGAACACAAGCATTTAGTTAGATACTACTGCACTGTTGGAGCTAGAAACACAAGCATTTAGTTCGATATTACTGCACAGTTGGAGCTAGGAACACAAGCATTAAGTTAGATACTACTGCACTGTTGGAGCTAGAAACGCAAGCATTTAGTTAGATATTACTGCACTGTTGGAGCTAGGAACACAAGCATTTAGTTAGATATTACTGCCCTTTTGGAGCTAGAAACACAAGCATTTAGTTAGATACTACTGCACAGTTGGAGCTAGGAACACAAGCATTTAGTTAGATATTACTGCCCTTTTGGAGCTAGAAACACAAGCATTTAGTTAGATATTACTGCACTGTTGGAGCTAGAAACACAAGCATTTAGTTAGATATTACTGCCCTTTTGGAGCTAGAAACACAAGCATTTAGTTAGATACTACTGCACAGTTGGAGCTAGAATCACAAACATTTAGTTAGATACTACTGCACTGTTGGAGCTAGAAACACAAGCATTTAGTTAGATACTACTGCACTGTTGGAGCTAGAATCACAAGCATTTAGTTAGATATTACTACTGTTGGAGCTAGAAACACAAGCATTTAGTTAGATATTACTGCACTGTTGGAGCTAGAAACACAAGCATTTAGTTAGATATTACTGCACTGTTGGAGCTAGGAACACAAGCATTTAGTTAGATACTACTGTTGGAGCTAGAAACACAAGCATTTAGTTAGATACTACTGTTGGAGCTAGAAACACAAGCATTTAGTTAGATACTACTGCACTGTTGGAGCTAGGAACACAAGCATTTAGTTAGATACTACTGTTGGAGCTAGAAACACAAGCATTTAGTCAGATACTACTGTTGGAGCTAGAAACACAAGCATTTAGTTAGATATTACTGCCCTGTTGGAGCTAGAAACACAAGCATTTAGTTAGATACTACTGTTGGAGCTAGGAACACAAGCATTTAGTCAGATACTACTGTTGGAGCTAGAAACACAAGCATTTAGTTAGATACTACTGTTGGAGCTAGGAACACAAGCATTTAGTCAGATACTACTGTTGGAGCTAGAAACACAAGCATTTAGTTAGATACTACTGCACTGTTGGAGCTAGAAACTCAAGCATTTCACTACACCCGCAATAACATCTGCTAAATATGTGTATGTGATCAATAATAATTTGATTTTGTGTCCAAACCTTTGACTGGTACTGTAGGTATGCCTGAATTGGTGTTTTGAGGGTATTTAAAAAATATATAACACATTCTTGAGACTGTGTGGGCATAGGAAGACATTGCAATTGGAGGATGCATATTCTATATTGATAGGCTATTCAATAGGATACATCTGTTCTATATGATGATAGGCTATTCAATAGGATACATCTGTTCTATATGATGATAGGCTATTCAATAGGATATATCAGTTCTAGATGATGATAGGCTATTCAATAGGATACATCTGTCAGGAACAAACTAAGGAAATGATGACTCATTTTACATGTGTTTTGTAGTGCTCCCTCACCTAATAAACTATTACTAGACCACTGGGTACTTCATCATTACCACTATCATTCATTACCACTATCGTTACCGTTATCATTCATCATTGCCACTGTCATTACCATTATCGTTCATCATTACCACTATCGTTATAGTTCACCGTTACCACTATCATTATCGTTACCATTATCATTCATCATTACAGCTATCATTATCATTGCCGCTATCATTATCATTACCGTTGTCATTCTTCGTTACCACTACCATTACCATTATCGTTGATCATTACCACTATCATTCATCATTAGCACTATCGTTACCATTATCATTCATCATTACCATTACCATTCATCATTACCACTATCGTTACCGTTATCATTCATCATTGACTCTATCGTTATCATTCATCATTACCATTATTGTACATCGTTACCACTATCGTTACCATTATCATTCATCATTACCACTATCATTATCGATACCATTATCATTCATCATTACCATTATTGTACATCGTTACCACTATCGTTACCATTACCGCTATCATTATCGATACCGTTATCATTCATCATTGCCATTATCGTTATCATTCATCATTACCATTATTGTACATCGTTACCACTATCGTTACCATTATCATTCATCATTACAGCTGCCATTATCGTTAGCGCTATCATTACCATTATCATTCAACATTACCACTATCATGATCGGTATCATTGCCACTATCATTATCATTCATCATTACCACTATGCCTCATCAATGTATAGAACATGTGGTTAAAGACTGGGGCATCAACTGTTACTCTTAACGTTATCATAATCCCATTTATTATTTATAGAACATGTGGTTAAAGACTGGGGCATCAACTGTTACTCTTAACGTTATCACAATCCCATTTATTATGTATAGAACATGTGGTTAAAGACTGGGGCATCAACTGTTACTCTTAACGTTATCACAATCCCATTTATTATGTATAGAACATGTGGTTAAAGACTGGGGCATCAACTGTTACTCTTAACGTTATCACAATCCCATTTATTATGTTTGTTTTGTCAGTGCAGTCCAGGTAACCCTACGGGATCTTGTGGATCACCTATGGACCAGTCTCCATCATCATTATAGATGGGAACAGGCTATTGACCATTTATGAGACGAGTGAGCTAGACTCATGATACTTATAGATGGGAACAGGCTATTGACCATTTATGAGACGAGTGAGCTAATGACTAATGATGATATTGGACCTCTCCTCTTCCCCAGAGCGTGTGTGTATTTACACAAAATGTATTCTTGTTTTTCTCACCAGAGCGGTTGTGTATGCCCTGGCTGGACTATGGTGGAGCAGCGTGTGCAGAGCCCCTGGGGTGGATGCCAAAGCATAACGGCTGCCTGGAGGGGGCCTGTGCCCTGGCTGAGGAGGAGACGGCTCTCTGGAAGCCCCTGGTCCTTCTCATCCCTCTCAGGCTGGGCCTGAGCGACATCAACAAGGCCTACATCGAGACCCTGAAGGTGAGACAGAGTGGCCAATCATACCAAAATAATACACAATTGCATTGAATTGACATGGCAGTTTGATTTTGTTAAATGAGCAAAACGTCACCTGCTATTATTTAGAGGCTCAGCCATTGCCTATTTTTCCTCAAGTGCCTCTTTTTATAAATGACCTCTCTTTCTGTGTCTCTTCTAAACAGCAATGCTTTCAGCTGCCCCAGTCCCTGGGTGTCATCGGAGGGAAACCCAACAGTGCCCATTACTTCATAGGCTATGTTGGTATGTCCTGTACACTAACATTACATCTGAAGAAAAATGATTTGCTTCTGAAAAAGTCTTTAAAACACATTTGCTTACCAGCGTCTCTGAATCGTTCGGCTAAAAACAGACAATGTTCAGTCTTGTCATTTGCGGAACATATTTTTTTTGATATCCAGACATTCTATGTACACTGCCGTTCAAATGTTTTGGGATCACTTAGAAATGTCCCTGTTTTTGAAAGACAAACACAGGATAGAAAGTGGAGTGGGAGGCCCCGGTGCACAACTGAGCAGAGGACAAGTACATTAGAGTGTCTAGTTTGAGAAACAGACGCTTCACAAGTCCTCAACTGGCAGCTTCGTTAAATAGTACTCGCAAAACACCAGTCTTAACGTCAACAGTGAAGAGGCAACTCCGGGATGCTGGCCTTCTAGGCAGAGTTGCAAAGAAAAAGACACAGACACTGGACAGAGGAACTCTGCCTAGAAGGCCAGCATCCCGGAGTTACCTGTTCACTGTTGACGTTGAGACTGGTGTTTTATGGGTACTATTTAATAAAGTTGCCAGTTGAGGACTTGTGAGGCATCTGTTTCTCAAACTAGACACTCTAATTGTGTACTTGTCCTCTTGCTCAGGTGTGCACCGGGGCCTCCCGCTCCTCTTTCTATTTTTCTTTCAAAAACAAGGACATTTCTAAGTGATCCCAAAACATTTGAATGGTAGTGTGCACACTGAGTATACTAAACATTAGGAACACCTTCCTAATATTCAGTTGCACCCCTCCCATCCCCCCTTTTCCCCCTTAGAACAGCCTTCATTTGTCGGCGCATGGACTCTACAAGGTGTCGAAAGCTTTCCACGGGGATGCTGGCCCCATGTTGACTCCAATGAGCCTGTCACCTACTACCATAACCCCGTCCGAAGGCACTTAAATGTTTTGTCTTGCCCATTCACCCTCTGAATGGCACACAGACACAATCCATGCCTCAATAGTCTCGAGGCTTAAAAATCCTTCTTTAACCCGTCTCCTCCCCTTCATCTACATGTCTCCTCCCCTTCATCTACACTGATTGAAGTGACATCAATACGGGATCATAGCTTTCACCTTGGATTCACCTGGTCAGTCTATGTCATGGAATGTTAATGTTTTGTACACTCCGTGTGTCTGTTATTCCAATACACCTCTGACTGGTCTCCTTACTGTATGGCCCCTATCCTATGTCCCCCCAGGAGAGGAGTTGATCTACCTGGACCCCCACACCACCCAGCCTGCAGTAGAGCCCTGTGAGGACAGCCAGGTCCCCGACGACACTTACCACTGTCAGCATCCGCCGTGCCGCATGCACATCTGTGAAATAGACCCCTCCGTCGCAGTGGTAAGAAGGACAGAGGCAGAACCTATGTAGGTCAAAGAATCGCAGTGGAAAGAAGTACAGAGGCAGAACAAGTATTTGATACACTGCCGATTTTGCAGGTTTTCCTACTTACAAAGCATGTAGAGGTCTCTATTTGTTATCATAGGCACACTTCAACTGTGAGAGACGGGATCTAAAACAAAAATCCAGAAAATCACATTGTATGATTTTTAAATAATTAATTTGCATTTTATTGCATGACATAAGTATTTGATACATCAGAAAAGCAGAACTTAATATTTGGTACAGAAACCTTTGTTTGGAATTACAGAGATCATACGTTTCCTGTAGTTCTTGACCAGGTTTGCACACACTTCAGCAGGGATTTTGGCACACTCCTCCATACAGACCTTCTCCAGATCCTTCAGGTTTCGGGGCTGTCGCTGGGCAATACGGACTTTCAGCTCCCTCCAAAGATGTTCTATTGGGTTCAGGTCTGGAGACTGGCTTGGCCACTCCAGGACCTTGAGATGCTTCTTACGGAGCCACTCCTTAGTTGCCAGGCTGTGTGTTTCGGGTCGTTGTCATGTTGGAATACCCAGCAACGACCCATCTTCAATGCTCTTACTGAGGGAAGGAGGTTGTTGGCCAAGATTTCGTGATACATGGCCCCATCCATCCTCCCCTCAATACGGTGCAGTCGTCCTGTCCCCTTTGCAGAAAAGCATCCCCAAAGAATGATGTTTCCACCTCCATGCTTCACGGTTGGGATGGTGTTCTTGGGGTTGTACTCATCCTTCTTCTTCCTCCAAACACAGCGAGTGGAGTTTAGACCAAAAAGCTCTATTTTTGTCTCATCAGACCACATGACTTTCTCGCATTCCTCCTCTGGATCATCCAGATGGTCATTGGCAAACTTCAGACGGGCCTGGACCTGCGCTGGCTTGAGCAGGGGGACCTTGCGTGCGCTGCAGGATTTTAATCCATGACGGCGTAGTGTGTTAGTGTGTAGTGTGTCTTTGAGACTGTAGTCCCAGCTCTCTTCAGGTCATTGACCAGGTCCTGCCGTGTAGTTCTGGGCTGATCCCTCACCTTCCTCATGATCATTGATGCCCCACGAGGTGAGATCTCGCATGGAGCCCCAGACCGAGGGTGATTAACCGTCATCTTGAACTTCTTCCATTTTATAATAATTGCGCCAACAGTTGTTGCTTTCTCACCAAGCTGCTTGCCTATTGTCCTGTAGCTCATCCCAGCCTTGTGCAGGTCTACAATTTTATCCCTGATGTCCTTACACAGCTCTCTGGTCTTGGTCATTGTGGAGAGGTTGGAGTCTGTTTGATTGAGTGTGTGGTCTCTTATACAGGTAACGAGTTCAAACAGGTGCAGTTAATACAGGTAATGAGTGGAGAACAGGAGGGCTTCTTAAAGAATAACTAACAGGTCTGTGAGAGCCGGAATTCTTACTGGTTGGTAGGTGATCAAATACTTATGTCATGCAATAAAATGCAAATGAATTAATTAAAAATCATACAATGTGATTTTCTGGATTTTTGTTTTAGATTCCGTCTCTCACAGTTGAAGTGTACCTATGATAAAAATTACAGACCTCTACATGCGTTGTAAGTAGGAAAACCTGCTAAATCGGCAGTGTATCAAATACTTGTTCTCCCCACGGTATGTAGGTCAAAGAAGATGGAGAAATACTTTAGCTTGTAGGAACAACTCCATTTTCTGGGTGACCTAAATATTGACTCGTTTTCATCAAGCTGCCCACTCAAGAAAAAAAGCTTCAAACAGTAACTAGTGCCTGTAACCTGGTTCAGGTTGTCAGTCAACCTACCAGGGTGGTAGCAAACAACACAGGAATAAAATCAGCCATGTATTGAAATCAATAGAATGTATTGATCACATCTTTACTAATGCTGCAGAAATCTGCTCTAAAGCAGCATCCGAATCAATAGAATGTATTGATCACATCTTTACTAATGCTGCAGAAATCTGCTCTAAAGCAGCATCCGAATCAATAGAATGTATTGATCACATCTTTACTAATGCTGCAGAAATCTGCTCTAAAGCAGCATCCAAATCAATAGAATGTATTGATCACAGTATAGTAGCCACATCTAGAAGAACCCAACGTTCCAAAGGCTGTGTAGTGTCTAAGAGATCATACAAGAGGTTCTGTAGGGATTCCTATGTTGAAGATGTATAGAGTATTTATTGGTGTGATGAGGAGCCATCAGACGCTGCACTCGATCCCTTTTAATTGGGTCTTCCACATACTGGTAACCCATTTAAAGGGATACTTTGGGATTTTTGGCAATGAAGCTCTTTACCTACTATAGAGCAAAAGGGGGAGGGGGCACAGGACAACATGACGATGACAACACAGAACTCTTCCACATCAAGTGGGCAGTAAAATCTGTTTTAAATTATATATTCTTTAAACGTAACACCTCACGGAACAACGCGGAAGGTGAAGAGACACAAACTCAAGCATTCTAGACACTGTAGTGTTGTGGATTTTATATTGTACATTTGTAATAGAGTAGCAATATATCTTGTATGGTGTAATGTTTTATTTACAATGTAGGCTGTTGTGTTGTGAGGTAAAAAAATATGTATATATATAATAAATTAAACCCCTTTTGGACCCCAGGAAGAGGTGAGAAATCTTAACAAATACTAATGATAGCATTAGCAAAAGCTAATTCTGATGACCACTATTTGAAGTTGAATGGCTAAATGCCTCTAAGTTGGTTATTTTGTGATTCTAGATCGATAGATGTGTTTTTTAGTTTTTGCCCTAACAGATTGTTTTAACACAGTAAAGCAGACAATCCTACAGTTGTCTTGTTTTCTGCTGTTTACCAGGGTTTCTTCTGCCGAACGGAGGACGACTTCGATGACTGGTGTATGCGTATCCGACAGGTACGCTGTTTTCCCTATGAGGTTAAAGGAAAAACCCTCCCCAAAACCACTCATTCATTTAATATAATTCAATAAATAATACTATGTTATGAAAAATGCCACTCATTCATTTAATATGCATTGTTAAATAATACTATGTGAGAACAATATGTGTCATTTTTTTTGCGTTATAATAATGTTGGTAGCAACATGGAAAATCGTCATGGAAATATGTTGCCGTTCAAGTAGACTACAAACCCCACAATGCAATGCTCTCTATGGGCTGTCTGGCTAGCTACACAAAGGAAATATCAGCATGTGAAGTAGCTAGTTAACTGTAAAACCGCCCAATCAATTTAGTCTACAAGCTCACCGTGTTCAACCTGCAGATCGATGTGTCTCAGAGTGGAGTCTGACCTGTACTTTTGAGGAGATGGTGAAACGCTGCCCATGCTACGTCAATGGGCCGCACAGTGCATTCTGGCCGATTCTGGGACAAAGAGCGCTCTCCTTCAAGGAGTGAAATGGAATCTATTGGGCGCTAGCTCAAAAACCCAAGCATTAGCACACATTTTTGTCAACAAAAAGTACAACATTACAAATCTTTCAATATTGCTAAAAATTTGATCAACGGCTCTCATTCGAAAGAACATTCTCCTGAGTTATGACATCGGCCAGTATTGTAATCTGACATGTGTGATAGACGTTTTCGCAATCTAAAAGTCATATTCCTATTAACTTCCGGGTGTAGTGAGAGAGACTTTTATCACAGTGGTACATCATACCGGCCGGGTTTCTGTCTGCTTAAACGCCAATGGCTCAGATAAACATGAAAGGACCCTGGGAATCGATAGAACATCACTCAAGAGATGCATTTAAAAAAACAATATAACATTCAAAATGGGCGACTCTTTCCTTTTTTAAAAGAATTCACCTTGATGTAACCGATGTGAAATGGCTAGGTAGTTAGCGTTTCAATCGGGTGACGTCACTCGCTCTGAGGCCTTGAAGTAGTTGGTCCCCTTGCTCTGCAAGGGCCGTGGCTTTTGTGGAGCGATAGACAACTGACACCCACGAAGCATCGTTACCCATGTGTGCAGAGGGTCCCTGGTTCGAGCCCAGGTAGGGGGCGAGAAGAGGGACGGAAGCTATACTGTTACATTGACACAACTGATTTTCTGATGTGTTAGTCCCTATTCCCCTGGATCCCAGGAAGACTAGGGGGTTCGTAAGGAGTCTGCTAATAGGAGATATAACGACAGAAAGGGGGTAGTTCTGCCTTGTTTCAGTTAGCCAGGCCTGTGAGTATTGGGTCCTATGGTGCTGAGTGTATTATCTGACCTGTCTTTCCCCCTCCAACCTGTGCCCCCCCCAGTTGTCCCACACTAGAGGAAGCCTGCCCATGTTTGAGCTGGTAGACTGTCAACCATCTCACTTCGCCTGCTCTGTAGACGTGCTCAACCTCACTCCGGGTAAATATCCAACACTGCTGTCTACTTGACCTGTCAAGGGAAGAGATTTCCTCTTGACCTGTGAGGGGGTCGGGGAAGGGATATTGTGATTTACTTCTCTTTACAGGTGAGGCTGGGATTCAGTCAGAGGTGCGTTGTGGACAAGCGCATTGCACTACCGACAAAGCGCCTTTTAAAGGCAATTTCCCTGATGTTCGCGGAGATCGCGTTCACGGTAAAATAATATTTTTTTTAAACTGCTGGCGTCGGCTCAAGTGGAAGTTACATTTTAAATGTCTACAACACACCTTTTTTTGTGTGCTTGAATCCTGAATCCGGGACATTATGTTGAAGACTAGATAATGTGATTTGATGTGTCAACAGATTATACAGGGTGTTTAAGACATTGATGTGATAACGTTGCTAAATTTTAATTTCCCATCTCCCGTCTTCTAGATTTCTCAGACCGGTCGGAGCGCTTCTTTGATTCTGAGGATGAAGAGTTTGAGATCCTGTCCCTGTGATGAACTGGAGGAATACAGTTACCATCTGTCCTGGCAGAAACGCCCGACGATTCTTCTCTGTATCAGAAGGGAAGCCAATAGGGGACAGGAGATGACCGGTGACATCACTAGCCCAGTCTGGCACCGATGGTGTAGTGATGTGTCAAACAGTTGTCTTCTGGTCAGTCACCTGGTGCTCTCCGTGTCCAATGAGGAGACTCCTTGCTGCGAGGTGGTACCAGGTAGTGCTCTCCGTGTCCAATGAGGAGACTCCTTGCTGCGAGGTGTTACCAGATAGCAGGAGCTCTCGGGAAACATTCAGTGCTACTTGCATCTTCACATTGGTTCTCCATTTTAAGTCTGAACACATTATATATTTCATTTAAGCCAGGGGTGATAAACTCATTGTGTGGAGGGCTGAGTGTCTGCAGCTTTTTTCCCCCATATTCAATTAAGACCTAGACAAATAGGTGATGGGAGTTCCTTACCTAAATTAGTAACTTTTTAATTCATCAAATCAATTACAAGGGTGATGTGGAAAAATAAAAAACAGACACTCGGCCGTCCGTGGAATGAGTTTAACACGTGTGCTTTAAGTGATATGGTGCCTTTCTCCCCCTCTCCCCTAAACTGAATTACCATAACACACAACGATGTCTTTAGGAACTTGGTTGACTCTCTGTCCACGTGTATTGACTGATGTAAATTGTAAATCAAAATGTGGTTGAGTGAAATTTTGCAGACAAAGTAGATTTGCTTGTATTATAATTTGTTTTCTTGAGAGTACCATTTTATATCTAAAAATTATCTCTGTACTAAACACTGGCTCATTTTAAAGATGATTTTATTTCCTCTAACGACACATGAAGACAAAATGAATGGCCGTGTTAATGAAAATATCATTTAAAAAGATAAAGCTTGGACATGTAATTTAGTAGTTTTGGGCTGTGCTCTTTAGAGAGTTAAGGATTCGAAATAGTTGATTTATACACACTTAGATATTGTACAACCTATATCCTCTTCATATTCAAGTCTTTTCCCTTCTCTGACCTCTCTTCATATTCAAGTCCTTTTCCTTCTCTGACCTCTCTTCATATTCAAGTCTTTTCCCTTCTCTGACCTCTCTTCATATTCAAGTCCTTTTCCTTCTCTGACCTCTCTTCATATTCAAGTCTTTTCCTTCTCTGACCTCTCTTCATATTCAAGTCCTTTTCCTTCTCTGACCTCTCTTCATATTCAAGTCTTTTCCTTCTCTGACCTCTCTTCATATTCAAGTCCTTTTCCTTCTCTGACCTCTCTTCATATTCAAGTCCTTTTCCTTCTCTGACCTCTCTTCATATTCAAGTCTTTTCCTTCTCTGACCTCTCTTCATATTCAAGTCCTTTCCCTTCTCTGACCTCTCTTCATATTCAAGTCCTTTCCCTTCTCTGACCTCTCTTCATATTCAAGTCCAGGCGGTGATACAGCCCGCCAGGATGCTCTTGATTGTGCATCTGTAGAAGTTTGTGAGTGTTTTTGGTGACAAGACACATTTTTTCAGCCTCCTGAGGTTGAAGAGGCGCTGCTGCACCTTCTTCACGACGCTGTCTGTGTGGGTGGACCAATTCAGTTTGTCCGTGATGTGAACAGGGAGTACAAGAGAGGGCTCAGAACGCACCCTTGTGGGGTCCCAACAGGGAGGGATTACCTGGACTTGTCCAATAAGAAACACTTTATTTTTCTGTTGCAAACATTTTGCTACAGTGTGCCATAATGAACACTACCCAGGTATCCCACTTCCACAGCTCATTCTCTGATGCCGTAATGGCGTTTACACTGTGGTTGTTAATGTCTGTGCGCACATCTTCAATGTCCTTGGCTGCATCAATCACCTAGGAGAAGAAAGACAAGAATATGACTAATCGATATCAACTTATCCACAGGAGCACTTAATTCAGCCTTTACTTGTGTTGATTTAAGAATGGTGGATGGAAACCAAGGGCTGTGTTCATTAGTACACACTGTAGCAAAACTTGAGGGCTTCTTATTGGACAAGTTCCAATAGTACCTACCCGTTTTGCTCACTCCTCCTCGGAGGGGTTGATCTGAAGGAACGCTGGTCTCATGTCATAACAAACTGGCTCCGCTGGCCTCCTCCTCGGAGGGGTTGATCTGAAGGAACGCTGGTCTCATGTCATATCAAACTGGCTCCGCTGGCCTCCTCCTCCTCCTCGGAGGGGTTGATCTGAAGGAACGCTGGTCTCATGTCATAACAAACTGGCTCCGCTGGCCTCCTCCTCGGAGGGGTTGATCTGAAGGAACGCTGGTCTCATGTCATAACAAACTGGCTCCGCTGGCCTCCTCCTCCTCGGAGGGGTTGATCTGAAGGAACGCTGGTCTCATGTCATAACAAACTGGCTCCGCTGGCCTCCTCCTCGGAGGGGTTGATCTGAAGGAACGCTGGTCTCATGTCATAACAAACTGGCTCCGCTGGCCTCCTCCTCGGAGGGGTTGATCTGAAGGAACGCTGGTCTCATGTCATAACAAACTGGCTCCGCTGGCCTCCTCCTCCTCGGAGGGGTTGATCTGAAGGAACGCTGGTCTCATGTCATAACAAACTGGCTCCGCTGGCCTCCTCCTCGGAGGGGTTGATCTGAAGGAACGCTGGTCTCATGTCATAACAAACTGGCTCCGCTGGCCTCCTCCTCGGAGGGGTTGATCTGAAGGAACGCTGGTCTCATGTCATATCAAACTGGCTCCGCTGGCCTCCTCCTCCTCGGAGGGGTTGATCTGAAGGAACGTCTGGCTTCGGTAGCCCCACGTCAGGCATCATACACCAGCCCAGACTGAAACCCGGTAGACCTACTGTAACAGCTGGTTGTTACTGGACTCTTTACCTTAGCGCTGGATCTATCTCATTGGGATAAAGATATCCTCCAGTATTTAAAAAAACAACTTTTCCTGTTAAAATGATATCCCAAGTATAACTACAGTAAAGTACACACACTAAAGGGTACAAAAATGTAAACTTTTTTTTTTTTTACACAACTGCAAACTTGCAGGAGAAGAGTATTCAAGGAGTTGGTCTGATGGGACCTTGTGATGTCATCAACCCCCTCTCCCCCCTTTGCTTGAGAAACATTAGAAAACTAAAGGGATGATGTCATGACATACAGTGGGGCAAAAAAGTATTTAGTCAGCCACCAATTGTGCAAGTTCTCCCACTTAAAAAGATGAGAGAGGCCTGTAATTTTCATCATAGCTACACTTCAACTATGACAGACAAAATGAGAAACAAAAATCAGGAAAATCACATTGTAGGTTTTTTTTATGAATTTATTTGCAAATTATGGTGGAAAATAAGTATTTGGTCAATAACAAAAGATTACCTCAATCCTTTGTTGGCAATGACAGGGGTCAAACGTTTTCTGTAAGTCTTCACAAGGTTTTCACACACTGTTGCTGGTATTTTGGCCCATTCATCCATGCAGGTCTCCTCTAGAGCAGATTTCCTTAACAAAAGGCACATCTCAATAGGTGGTCCAGGTACACTACCAGTCAAAAGGTTTGGACACACCTACTTATTCAAGGGTTTTTCTTTATTTTTACTATTTTCTACATTGTATAATAATAGTGAAGACATCAAAACTAGGAAATAACACATATGGAATCATGTAGTAACCAAAAAAAAGTGTTTTTTGAGATTCTTCAAAGTAGCCACCCTTTGCCTTGACGACAGCTTTGCACCCTCTTGGCATTCTCTCAACCAGATTCATGAGTTTCAAATCACGGGTGTGCCTTGTTAAACGTTCATTTGTGGAATTTGACACGGTAGGGGTTGTATACAGAAGATAGCCCTATTTGGTAAAAGACCAAGTCCATATTATGGCAAAAACAGCTCAAATAAGCAAAGAGAAACGATAGTCCATCATTACTTTAAGATATGAAGGTCAGTCGATTCGTTTCAAATTTCAAGAACGTTGAAAGTTTCTTCAAGTGCAGTCGCAAAAACCATCAAGCGCTATGATGAAACTGGTTCTCATGAGGACCGCCACAGGAAAGGAAGACCCAGAGTTACCTCTGCTGCAGAGGATACGTTCATTAGAGTTAACTACACCTCAGACTGCAGCCCAAATAAATGCTTCACAGAGTTCAAGTAACAGACACATCTCAACATCAACTGTTCGGAGGAGACCGTGTGAATCAAGCCTTCATGGTCAAATTGCTGCAAAGAAACCACTACTAAAGGATCCCAATAATAAGAAGAGGCTTGCTTGGGCCAAGAACCATGAGCAATGAACATTAGACCTGGTAGAAATCTGTCCTTTGGTCTGATGAATCCAAATGTGAGATGTTTTGTTCCAACCGCCGTGTCTTTGTGAGACGCAGAGTAGGTGAACGGATGACTTCAGCATGTGTGGTTCCCACCGTGAAGCATGGAAGAGGTGTGATGGTGTGGGAGTGCTTTGCTGGTGACACTGTCTGATTTATTTAGAATTCAAGACACACTTAACTAGCATGGCTACCACAGCATTCTGCAGCAATACGCTATCCCATCTGGTTTGCGCTTAGTGTAATTATCATTTCTTTTTCAACAGTACAATGACCCAACACACCTCCAGGCTGTGTAAGGATGTCAATACGATTTGACCAAGAAGAAGAGTGATGGAGTGCTGCTTCAGATGACCTGGCCTCCGCAATCACCCGACCTCAACCTATTTGAGAAGGTTTGGGATGAGTTGGACCGCAGAGTGAAGGAAAAGCAGCCAACAAGTTCTCAGCATATGTGGGGACTCCTTCAAGACTGTTGGAAATACATTCCAGGTGAAGCTGGTTGAGAGAATGCCAAAGGTGTGCAAAGCTGTCATCAAGGCAAAGGCAAGCTACATTGAAGAATCTCAAATATATTTTTACTTGTATAAACACTTTGTTTTGGTTACTACATGATTCTATTTGTGCGTGTTCAATCTTTATACATTCTTGCAAATCCTCAGACTCCTTGAATCTTCTGAAGGTGAAGGATGGTGTCGACGCAGGATTGCATTACTCGTCCGTTAACTTTTCAATAGTGACTATGGAACAAGGGAAAATATCAATATGGGATCGTTATAGGAAACATAATACAGTCAGATTGATATGTATACATTACTGATAACTTCAATTTCAAATGTTTACTGGACAGCTGCCCGTTTGGTCCCTCTGGGCATGTGTTTACTGGACAGCTGCCCGTTTGGTCCCTCTGGACATGTGTTTACTGGACAGCTGCCCGTTTGGTCCCTCTGGGCATGCGTTTACTGGACAGCTGCCCGTTTGGTCCCTCTGGGCATGTGTTTACTGGACAGCTGCCCGTTTGGTCCCTCTGGACATGTGTTTACTGGACAGCTGCCCGTTTGGTCCCTCTGGGCATGTGTTTACTGGACAGCTGCCCGTTTGGTCCCTCTGGGCATGTGTTTACTGGACAGCTGCCCGTTTGGTCCCTCTGGACATGTGTTTACTGGACAGCTGCCCGTTTGGTCCCTCTGGGCATGTGTTTACTGGACAGCTGCCCGTTTGGTCCCTCTGGACATGTGTTTACTGGACAGCTGCCCGTTTGGTCCCTCTGGGCATGTGTTTACTGGACAGCTGCCCGTTTGGTCCCTCTGGGCATGTGTTTACTGGACAGCTGCCCGTTTGGTCCCTCTGGGCATGTGTTTACTGGACAGCTGCCCGTTTGGTCCCTCTGGGCATGTGTTTACTGGACAGCTGCCCGTTTGGTCCCTCTGGGCATGTGTTTACTGGACAGCTGCCCGTTTGGTCCCTCTGGGCATGTGTTTACTGGACAGCTGCCCGTTTGGTCCCTCTGGACATGTGTTTACTGGACAGCTGCCCGTTTGGTCCCTCTGGACATGTGTTTACTGGACAGCTGCCCGTTTGGTCCCTCTGGACATGTGTTTACTGGACAGCTGCCCGTTTGGTCCCTCTGGACATGTGTTTACTGGACAGCTGCCCGTTTGGTCCCTCTGGACATGTGTTTACTGGACATTCGCCCGTTTGGTCCCTCTGGGCATGTGTTTACTAGACAGCTGCCAGTTGATGGAAAAGTGTTTTCAATGACTCCTGGGTTGACAAGGGAATCTGCATGATCTGCTGTGACAGACATCAGTGTCTTTGGCAGACAAATTTAAGTTCTTCAAGAGTTGGCATTATCAAGTCCCATCAGAACAGCACAAACACTCAATTTTGGTCGGCCTTGCGGCAGGGTCTGTGGAATTTGGAAGCGTGGCTACACGAGACAAGCAGCAATGTTTTTTTTATAACTAACTGAGGTAGTGAGATCCCATTGGCGCGTTCTAGTATTTATTTGCATATTTTCATTTGGGAACACCTACTCTATGAAGTGGGCGTGTGCTATAACTCAATTCTCCCTTGCCCTCCTTAGTCTGTTTGCTACAGATTTTAGATAGGAAACAGAAAACTGTATCGATGAGAAATTGCAGAATGTCGGCTAAAATGTTGGAATGTCGGCCATCTTTTCCTACCGGAAATGACCATATTTGGTCATGAGTTTGAAACGCCAACCGGATGATTCACATTTATACATCTGGTGAAATATACTCTCCTCAAATATAAAAACGCAACATGTAACAATTTCAAAGATTTTACTGAGTTACAGTTCATATAAGGAAACATACCCCAACCAAGGTTCAGAATGTACACTCAGTGGGCCTACACATTGCACACCCTTTAGTTTGTCCATTTTCAGCTCATGAGATTTTACGATAATTTTGTCAATATTAAAATTTCAAAAGCTCTTTAGTCTTATGACCTACAACCCTGAAACTGCTGTCAGAATATCCACTGAGTAGCCTTATATGTTGTTTTTCCAATTTCAACTCACACAATTTTACATTAATTGCCTGCTCTGCTCCCCTGAAGGACAGTGTCACTCACACACCTATTCACTTGGGCCTTCTCCCTGGGGCCTTCCTGACTTCCAGGCTGGCCCCCATTGACCTGGTGACCTCTGCCTCAATGCCTACAATCCCTGCCCAACCTGTCCCTGGGCCTGAGAGTGTATAGCTTACTCCCTGGAACTACAGACCTCCACACCCCTCTCACTGGGCATCACCCATGACAGCTTCTCTGCCGTGCTCAGCCATCTCCATAACCTTGCCCACCAGGTGAACCAGGGCACCCACACTTAAGCACCCCTCCCCAGACACTAAGACGTCCATATTCCCACTGTCAAGAACCACGTGCACCTGATAATCCGAAACAGTCTCTGCACCTGGTCATCTGTTCTCTTTTCCACTCAGCGACCGAGTCCCTACTCCAACCTCCATGGCCCCCGAGTCCCCCCGCCCCTGCTCGGACTCTGAGTGCCCCCTGCCTTGATGGAGGACTCCTCGTGCACCTGGTAACCCTTTGACTTCCACAGCGAGTCCCAACCTGACTCACAGTTTCACCAGAGGACGATCCCGGGCGGATGGGCGACCACAACCTAGCTCCCTACCTATCCAGAGCCCCATGTCAATGTCTTACGCCTTCTACCTGCCTGCCTGGCCTCGCTCACACTCTGTGTCTGGCCCTTCTGCGTGCACCTGGTAACCTGTAAGTAAAGAAGAAGAAGGAGGAGGAAGATGCCTTCCGTTCCCGACAAACGCTTGGATCGAGCGCTGGCTTTCAATAGATCACAGCGAGTGAGCTGCTCTGCTACGTACGAAAACCTGACCCAGAATCAGGTCGTCTACGAGTGATTTAGCACCAGGTTCCCCACAAAATGCGGTGCACATTATCCGGCCGCACCCCAGCAACTCATCCGGCCGCACCCCAGCAACTCATCCAGCCGCACCCCAGCAACTCATCCGGCCGCACCCCAACCCCGTCACGACCGGCTCTACTCACCTGCCAAAAGAGGCAGGCTATCCCCGGCCAACAGAAGATCCGCGGCACGACGGTAACTTTACGTTTAGGGGGGATTCTGACTTAGAGGCGTTCAGTCATAATCCCACAGACGGTAGCTTCGCAACATTGGCTCCTCAGCCAAGCACATACACCAAATGTGCTCGGGGGATTTGAGTGCGACCGCGACAGGTGGGTACACTCCTTTTGAATTTCATCAAGTTGACATTCAGTGATCCGTGCCCAGTGGGAACCTAGACTTCTTCTGTCCGTTTTATGGTTCCGCAGTAAATCAATGGCCGTGGATGGTACTACCCACATCAGATGTAGGCCTCCCTCCCCAGACAAGCTGGAGATACCTCTCCCCACTTCGTAGGGCATGATCCAGATCCATGCAATGACCTATCACTGCAGGGCCAATGGGTTTAGTCTCTGCCTCAAGTCTAGTGAGTGTAGAGGAGACCTCCCCACCTACAATGTACGATGTCCCGCATTCAGGCAAGCCTGAGGCCTGGTAGTGTCAGCTAATGGTCAGCTAATCTCCACTACATAGAATGTGTAGAGTCCTGCACCCAGGCGGACCGGAGGCCTGGTAGTGTCCATAACTGCTAAGAACATTCCATCTCCATTTAGAGCTCCACTGTTAGCGGGTCCAGCCTAAAGCCAGCGTTCGATTCAAACCTTTGTGGTTTAGCTAAGTATCCGGGGGAAGTGTGTTTTTAAACGTTTCAGCCGCTCTGTGATCATACTGATGCCAGTAAGTACATTATCAGCCATCTCCCAGGACTGAACTCCCCCCCTCCCGGCCAAAGCCAGGGATGTGTTTGAGCCATCATTCTCTAATTGGCTTCCTGTCAAGGTCAGGATTTGTTAACAAGAGCCCCGCAGCAAATCATTAAGTCTGGTAGAACCGTCCTCACATTTTCATGCTTGACCTAAAGCCCCATATTCCAGGACCGACTGACGCCTTCCTTTTTAAAGATCAACAGCTGTCACCATCTGCAGGACTCTCTTCGCGTACCGACTAGTACCGAGGTAACTCCCGTTAGCGACACCTGAAAAAAGATGGCATACAGGGATGGAAGAGCCCTGCTAGAGGGCTACCTCGTTATCTCTTTTACTAAGGCTCAGGACTCCTTAAGAGTCATTGTTACGCCATTTACTTCATTGATTTTTCTGCCCAGTGCGCTTCATTGAATCGTCAACACCCACCTCGGGCCTTCACGATGCTTTGTTTTAATTAAACAGTCGGATTCCCCTGGTCCACACCAGTTCTAAGTCAGCTGCTAGACACTGGCTGATACGACCCAGTGTGAACAGGAATGGGGAGATCCGCGAGAAGGATTTACACCCTCACCCCCGGGTTTTCAAGGGCCAGCGAGAGCTTACCGGACACTGCCGGAACTGCAATGCTTTACAGGGCTTGGGTCCCCCTCTCGGGGCGAACCAATTCCAGGGCGCTATGCCCTTCACAAAGAAAAGAGAACTCTCCCCGGGGCTCCTGCCAGCTTCTCTGGGATCGGTCGCATTACCGCACTGGATGCCTCGAGGCGCCCGTCTCCGCCAGTCCGTGGACATTCTGAAAGTAGTTTGAGGTCAGTAGGTCACAAATTAGGAAGTTTGAAAAATGTATGTAAAATATTGTGAGATTATAATGGACAAACTAAAGGGTGTGCAATGTGTAGGCCCACTAAGTGTACATTCTGAACCTTGTTTAAAGTCAGCAGGTCACATGACCAAGGAGCTATTGAAATTCGAATGTAAAAAAAGTTTGTACTTTGTTTCCACTCCCTAACTAATTCAACTAGGAATACAAAATGCTGCTCACATTTCCACATGTTTATTAGATTTGGAAAGCAAATTCATGTCCACATCGTAAAAGTAAGACCTGTGCAATGTTGTGCGCAATTTTTCCAACATCATGACACTTATTTGGGAGTCTCTGGCTCAAGTGGTTTGAAAGCCCGAATATCCGCTGAATTATTCAACTTCAAACTGGTTTTTACCTTGGTCTCAAACCTATCGTTCGCTCTCCTGCAGTGTTTGGACTAGTTTGTTACATGGTGTCGTTTTCACTGCCTTGTCGATGACAGAGCACGAATGTATCCTTATAGCTATTGTACCGGTGTTCGGGAACGCTTCTGTGCAAAACGTCAACAAGGAAGGAACGTCCGGAGGCTCCACATCTGCATAGTTCTTCTTCTTCAAGATCAAATGTAAGTAGCACTCGTGTAAATAGAGGGAGTAATCTACTGTAATCTACTGTAATCTACTTATTACACTTTTGGAAGACGAGCGACAAAAATGTATTCAAACATTGAAAGCATTGAGAACAAATCATGCTGATTTTTAAAATTATTTCTTTATTTTATTCAACATATTAGAAGTTTCCATTCCATGAATTGTTCTTCCCTGATATCAAAGCTGACTTTAAACTGACTTTCAGACAGCCATGTTATAATTGGTTCTTATGGCAGCGTTTTAGCCATGTTTGACCTTGCTAGAGACAATGAGACAATGTTTACAATGTTGATCCAGACTTTGACCTTGCTATTGTGGAAGCGTTTGAGCCATGTTATACTTTGCTTTTATGACAGTATCTGAGAGCATCTCTCAGGGCCTCCAGCACCATGTCGACATTGGCCTTGCTGCTGTTACCCCCCATCAGTCCCACACGCAGCACCTGGGGAGAAAGACGGGACGGGTCAGAGAGCCGGTTGCACACAGGAGAAGGCGTGGTCGAGCCCACACAACCAACCTAGACAAAACCTAAACCAACCTAGACAATGGTTGTTATGATTAGTAAAGAGGGCTGATGATCACGATCTTAGCTACTTAAACCCCATTGTCAAAGCAATGCATAATGGTTCACAAAGGTACCCCCCTGCTCCCTACTATGACTGGTAACTCATCCAGAACTAAGAAGCAGCAGTAGTCCATTCTGTTACCTGGCTTGAGACGGCCTCAGTCCTCTAACTCATTGGTTCTCAACCTTTTTTTTTTTGCCCCTGAAATAACTCACCTGGCCAACGGATGGTCCCAGTCCTCCAGAGATCTCTAGGTTGTGATTCTTCATGATGTAGCTGGTGATCTCCTTCCAGTCATATCCAGGGGGTGCTACTATAGTGGTGACCGTGGGCAACCTGGCGTTCTGGCAAATGGAACCATCAATGGAAAGAGGAGTGTAAGGGGCCTGAGTGTTTTGTTTTACAGTAACACATATGGAAAGAGGAGTGTAAGGGGCCTGAGTGTTTTGTTTTACAGTAACACATATGGAAAGAGGAGTGTAAGGGGCCTGAGTGTTTTGTTTTACAGTAACACATATGGAAAGAGGAGTGTAAGGGGCCTGAGTGTTTTGTTTTACAGTAACACATATGGAAAGAGGAGTGTAAGGGGCCTGAGTGTTTTGTTTTACAGTAACACATATGGAAAGAGGAGTGTAAGGGGCCTGAGTGTTTTGTTTTACAGTAACACATATGGAAAGAGGAGTGTAAGGGGCCTGAGTGTTTTGTTTTACAGTAACACATATGGAAAGAGGAGTGTAAGGGGCCTGAGTGTTTTGTTTTACAGTAACACATATGGAAAGAGGAGTGTAAGGGGCCTGAGTGTTTTGTTTTACAGTAACACATATGGAAAGAGGAGTGTAAGGGGCCTGAGTGTTTTGTTTTACAGTAAAACATATGGAAAGAGGAGTGTTTAAGGGGTCTGAGTGTTTTGTTTTACAGTAATACATATGGAAAGAGGAGTGTAAGGGGCCTGAGTGTTTTGTTTTACAGTAAAACTAATGGAAAGAGGAGTGTTTAAGGGGTCTGAGTGTTTTGTTTTACAGTAATACATATGGAAAGAGGAGTGTAAGGGGCCTGAGTGTTTTGTTTTACAGTAAAACTAATGGAAAGAGGAGTGTTTAAGGGGTCTGAGTGTTTTGTTTTACAGTAATACATATGGAAAGAGGAGTGTAAGGGGCCTGAGTGTTTTGTTTTACAGTAAAACTAATGGAAAGAGGAGTGTTTAAGGGGGCTGAGTGTTTTGCTTTACAGTAAAACATATGGAAAGAGGAGTGTTTAAGGGGTCTGAGTGTTTTGTTTTACAGTAAATTATATGGCAGTCTGCAATATATTTAACATACTTCTGTTACATCACAGAATAAGGTTATACTGTATGTGTAGCTAAATTATTGAATGTTATTTGTTTTCATTTGTACTTTTCAATAGACTACAGTAAATAGTTTACAGTAAATCTCTTTAAGGTCTTTGATACTGACCTTGTCTTTTACAAACAGTTTGAGGCCCATGTTCTCTAGGCCTTCATGGAAGTATTCTGCTACTTCCTTGTGTCTCTGCCAGGAGTTCTCCAGACCCTGGGAGAGAGTAGAGACACGGGTCTGTCATTTCATCATCACTAAAACACAACTACCGTGCCCAATGCTGCTATAACATATTCCCGTTTACATTTTCAATGATAGAGAGAGAGAGATATTTAAAACATATATCAAAGTGCTAGGATATAATTTATCCCTGTGAATTATCTTATGATTCTATAAGATGTAACTCTTATCTAAGCGTGTGAACTGCATCATGATTTAGGAACCAGACTAAAGTCACCTGTTCAGCGAGGATAGCCAGGCTCTCCCGGAGAGAGTAGAAGGCAGACACAGGCGCAGTGTGGTGGTATCTGTTCAGAGGAACAACAGGTCAGACTCAGTACTGTCACCAATGATACATTCTGCTTTACTTACATTCTGAGCTGAGATTCCATTGACATTCACAGGAACATCATGTTAAACTGTGTTTTTTTTTGTCCAGGTGGATCAAACTGTTAAACTGTGTTTTTGTTAAGGTAGATGATGTCATAGAATGTGGTGTTAGATGATGTCATAGAATGTGGTGTTAGATGATGTCATAGAATGTGGTGTTAGATGATGACATAGAATGTGGTGTTAGATGATGTCATAGAATGTGGTGTTAGATGATGACATAGAATGTGGTGTTAGATGATGTCATAGAATGTGGTGTTAGATGATGACATAGAATGTGGTGTTAGATGATGACATAGAATGTGGTGTTAGATGATGTCATAGAATGTGGTGTTAGATGATGTAGTAGAATGTGGTGTTAGATGATGACGTAGAATGTGGTGTTAGATGATGTCATAGAATGTGGTGTTAGATGACGTCATAGAATGTGGTGTGAGACGATGTGTTGGTGATACAAGGCTCTGATGTAATGCATTATGGGAGTCTCACATTCTAGCAGGTTTGCCGTCACAACCCCAGTAGTTTGCCAGCCAGGTCATGTCCAGGAAGAACGACACTGGCTTTGTTTTCCGATTGAATACTTTCTGACTGGATAGAAGCAGAAAATAAGTGCTCATAGTAAGAAAATACATTCGATTGGTTGTTATTGTTTAATTGCTTCGTAAATATCAGGCCGTTTTTTTTTACCATTTAAAAAGTGCTTCCAACCTGTATTTTTTAAATTCTCTCCTACATTTCTAAAGCTACGGACTAGAACACCTTCCTCACCAAGCTCTTTCACTGAAGGAAATGGGAGCGGTCCCAGGTGGGGCATTTAGGACCTTCTGTGAGCCAGAGTACAGGATGTCGATACCTGAAGGAAACATAATGAGCTTGACTTGTTAAGTTTCAACCTGAAAATCTGTTAGCTCTGATGGCAGTACAATGAATGAAACTAGTAGTGATGCTATTATCACACGGGTAAATAATGTGTAGAAAAGATATATGCAGGGTTAGGGTGCATGTCAATAGTCCAACGTAGCGTCATAATAAGCATCAACACAGTCAAGCTTCCCCCGGGGTCTTTATCTAGCTTCCCCCCTCAGGGTCTTTAACTAGCTTCCCCCTCTCAGGGTCTTTAACTAGCTTCCCCTCAGGGTCTTTATCTAGCTTCCCCCTCTCAGGGTCTTTAACTAGCTTCCCCCTCTTTAACAGGGTCTTTAACTAGCTTGCCCCCCCTCAGGGTCTTTAACTAGGGTCTTTAACCCCCCCTCTCAGGGTCTTTAACTAGCTTCCCCCTCTCAGGGTCTTTAACTAGCTTCCCCCTCTCAGGGTCTTTAACTAGCTTCCCCCGGGGTCTTTATCTAGCTTCCACCCCTCAGGGTCTTTAACTAGCTTCCCCCCTCAGGGTCTTTAACTAGCTTCCCCCTCTCAGGGTCTTTAACTAGCTTCCCCCCTCAGGGTCTTTAACTAGCTTCCCCCTCTCAGGGTCTTTAACTAGCTTCCCCCCTCAGGGTCTTTAACTAGCTTCCCCCTCTCAGGGTCTTTAACTAGCTTTCCCCTCTCAGGGTCTTTAACTAGCTTCCCCCTCTCAGGGTCTTTAACTAGCTTCCCCCTCTCAGGGTCTTTAACTAGCTTCCCCCTCTCAGGGTCTTTAACTAGCTTCCCCCTGGGTCTTTATCTAGCTTCCACCCCTCAGGGTCTTTAACTAGCTTCCCCCCTCAGGGTCTTTAACTAGCTTCCCCCTCTCAGGGTCTTTAACTAGCTTCCCCCCTCAGGGTCTTTAACTAGCTTCCCCCTCTCAGGGTCTTTAACTAGCTTTCCCCTCTCAGGGTCTTTAACTAGCTTCCCCCTCTCAGGGTCTTTAACTAGCTTCCCCCTCAGGGTCTTTAACTAGCTTCCCCCCTCAGGGTCTTTATCTAGCTTCCCCCCTCAGGGTCTTTAACTAGCTTCCCTCTCAGGGTCTTTAACTAGCTTCCCCCAGGGTCTTTATCTAGCTTCCCCCTCAGGGTCTTTAACTAGCTTCCCCCTCTCAGGGTCTTTAACTAGCTTTCCCCTCAGGGTCTTTATCTAGCTTCCCCCTCAGGGTCTTTAACTAGCTTCCCCTCAGGGTCTTTAACTAGCTTCCCCCAGGGTCTTTATCTAGCTTCCCCCTCAGGGTCTTTATCTAGCTTCCCCCCTCAGGGTCTTTAACTAGCTTCCCCCTCAGGGTCTTTAACTAGCTTCCCCCTCAGGGTCTTTAACTAGCTTCCCCTCAGGGTTTTTATCTAGCTTCCCCCTCAGGGTCTTTAACTAGTTTCCCCCCTCAGGGTCTTTAACTAGCTTCCCCCTCAGGGTCTTTAACTAGTTTACCCTCTGGGTCTTTAACGAGGTGGTCTTGATAAACCTGTCTGTTTATCCCGGAGCAACAGGTGTCTCTCTAACACCGATGTGATCTTTGCTCATCCCTCTCAACGGGAACTCTGTTATTCCTGCAGGGTCCTTGTGCTATTTGCTACAGGGTCACTACAACACCATGCCTTATTTGTCCATGTGAAGTGGGGCACCTGCCTTCATACCTTGTTTGTCCATGTGAAGTGGGGCACCTCCCATTGAAGCCACACAGTCAACGAGAAACAGACAGTTGTGCCTTGCAGAAAGAAAGGAGAGGGCACTACTTTATAACAAATGATTCACTGGTACCTTATATATTATCAGTTGGGTTTTTAATAAGCATTTATATTGGCATGGAAGCTGAAGAGGTGGAGTAAGGGGCTCTTTACTTGTGACATAGGTCTCCAATGCCATCTAGTGGATGGACTACTCCTGTGGAGGATTCTCCGTGGGTTAGGAAGAACAGCACAGGCTTGTGTTTGGCCAGGGCCTGAGGAGAAACGGTGACTGATCAGAAATACCAGTCTCGATGCACAGAATGAAATTGGCTCTGGTCTAAAGTGATACACTACATAGGGAATAGGGCTCTAGTCTAAAGTAGTGCACTACATGGGGAATAGGTGCCCTGGTCTAAAATTATACACTACATAGGGAATCGCGCCCTAGTCTATACTTGTAGATGAAGGTTAGGGTTGGAGTCTCGATACTTACAGATGAAGGTTAGGGTTGGAGTATCTATACCTACAGATGAAGGTTAGGGTTGGAGTATCTATACTTATAGATGAAGGTTAGGGTTGGAGTATCTATACTTATAGATGAAGGTTAGGGTTGGAGTATCTATACTTATAGATGAAGGTTAGGGTTGGAGTATCTATACTTATAGATGAAGGTTAGGGTTGGAGTCTCTATACTTATAGATGAAGGTTAGGGTTGGAGTATCTATACTTATAGATGAAGGTTAGGGTAGGAGTATCTATACCTATAGATGAAGGTTAGGGTTGGAGTATCTATACTTATAGATGAAGGTTAGGAGTATCTATACTTATAGATGAAGGTTAGGGTTGGAGTATCTATACTTATAGATGAAGGTTAGGGTAGGAGTATCTATACCTATAGATGAAGGTTAGGATTGGAGTATCTATACCTGTTGATGAAGGTTAGGATTATCTATACTTATACATGAAGGTTAGGAGTATCTATACCTATAGATGAAGGTTAGGGCAGGATTATCTATATACCTACTGATGAAGGTTAGGGTAGGAGAATCTATACCTGTATATGAAGGTTAGGGTAGGAGTTACCTGTAGATGAAGGTTAGGGTAGGAGTATCTATACCTGTAGATGAAGGTTAGGGCAGGATTATCTATATACCTACTGATGAAGGTTAGGGTAGGAGAATCTATACCTGTAGATGAAGGTTAGGGTAGGAGTTACCTGTAGATGAAGGTTAGGGTAGGAGTATCTATACCTGTAGATGAAGGTTAGGGTAGGAGTATCTATACCTGTACATGAAGGTTAGGGCAGGATTATCTATATACCTACTGATGAAGGTTAGGGTAGGAGAATCTATACCTGTAGATGAAGGTTAGGGTAGGAGTTACCTGTAGATGAAGGTTAGGGTAGGAGTATCTATACCTGTAGATGAAGGTTAGGGTAGGAGTATCTATACCTGTAGATGAAAGTTAGGGTAGGAGTATCTATACCTGTAGATGAAGGTTAGGGTAGGAGTATCTATACCTGTAGATGAAGGTTAGGGTAGGAGTATCTATACCTGTACATGAAGGTTAGGGCAGGATTATCTATATACCTACTGATGAAGGTTAGGGTAGGAGAATCTATACCTGTAGATGAAGGTTAGGGTAGGAGTTACCTGTAGATGAAGGTTAGGGTAGGAGTATCTATACCTGTAGATGAAGGTTAGGGTAGGAGTATCTATACCTGTAGATGAAGGTTAGGGTAGGAGTATCTATACCTGTAGATGAAGGTTAGGGCCTGTAGGAAAGTTAGGGTCTATCTATACCTACTGATGAAGGTTAGGGTAGGAGAATCTATACCTGTATATGAAGGTTAGGGTAGGAGTATCTATACCTGTAGATGAAGGTTAGGGTAGGAGTATCTATACCTGTAGATGAAGGTTAGGGCAGGATTATCTATATACCTACTGATGAAGGTTAGGGTAGGAGAATCTATACCTGTAGATGAAGGTTAGGGTAGGAGTATCTATACCTGTAGTTGAAGGTTAGGGTAGGAGCAGATCAAACCTGAGATGAAGTTAGGGTGCACCCGTATCTATTCACTGGTGAGATTGAAATGGAATTAACTCTGGCACCTGTTGGTTGAGGAGTATCTATAATCCTGTAGATGAAGGTTCCTCAGTGGCCAAAGCCACGTATCTATACCTTTAGATGAAGGTTGCTCAGGGTAAATAGGTGAGCTATCTATTACCTGTACATGAAGGTTAGTTGGTGACAGGATTATCTATATACCTACTGATGAAGGTTGGGGTAGGAGAATCTATACCTTGTAGATGAAGGTTGGGGCAAGGAGAGGGACAGAAGCAAAACTTTAACAGGCAAAGGTCATGTTTACCCAATGACACCCTATCCACTATATAGTGCACTACTGTTGAAGGACCCATAGTGCACTGCTGTTGACCAGGACCAGCACTGCTGTTGAAACCCATGAGATGCTGTGACCAGGACCCATAGTCAAGCTGTTGACTTCACTGGTGAAAGGACCCCACTGCTGTTGTCCAGGACCCATGGGCACTACTGTAAAGACTCATGGCACCTGTTGACCAGGACCCATTGATGGGAAACCCATAATGCACTATGCTGTTGACCAAATGTGCACTGCAATTCAAAGGTTGAAGGTCCCATAATGCCTCTGTGACCAGGACCCAAATGCCCGCTGTTGACCAGGACCCATATTGTGACCAGGACCCAAGGTCTTTGACCAGGACCCAGGTGTTGACCAGGACCCAGGCATGCTGTTGACCAAGACCCATAGCGTGTTGAAACTGCTAGCTGTTGACCAGGTGTGCACAGCTGTTGACCAGGACCCATAGTGCACTGCTGTTGACCAGGACCCATAGTGTGTTGACCAGGACCCATAGTGTGACTTCAGGCTCTGAGACCTAGTGAACTAGCTGTTGACTGCTAAGGCTGTGGCTGTTGTTGACCAGACCCATAGTGCAGGTAACAATGCTTTGCTGGACCAGACCCATAGGCAGTTGTTGATGTGTTCAGAGACCCATAGTCCTGCTGTTGACCAGCCCATAATGTTGTTGACCAGGACCCAAGGAGAGGGACAGACCAGCAAAACTGTTGACCAGGCAACCAGGACCCATGTTTACAGCTGTTGACCAGGACCCATGACACCCTATGCCAGCTGTTGACCAGGACCCATAATGCACTGTGTTGACCAGGACTACTGTTGACCAGGACCCATAGTGCACAGCTGTTGACCAGGACCCATAATGCATGCTGTTGACCAGGACCCATAATGCACAGCTGTTGACCAGGACCCATAGCGCACTGCTGTTGACCAGGACCCATAATGCACAGCTGTTGACCAGGACCCATAATGCACAGCTGTTGACCAGGACCCATAATGCACTGCTGTTGACCAGGACCCATAATGCACTGCTGTTGACCAGGACCCATAATGCACTGCTGTTGTCAGAGAAAGAGAACAGAGGGCCAATGGAACGTATCCCATAGCAACCAAGTACCTATCCTCTCTGCCATCTCTGCCGCCCGTTCTCCCCAGATCCCGTTGACCGCGGTGAGAACCCCTTCCCCTGGCTCCACGGCGTTGAAGATGGCACACTCCATGGCCGTGTGTCCTGTGCCACTCACTGCTATTGTCACGTTGTTCTGAGTCTGGAAGGCATATTGGATCCCACTCTTGATGTCACTCATGATCTAGAATACCAACAAACACAGTCAAAGATGAGATGATTATGGGATCAAGAGTCTGTCTGGTAGACACTTGAGGATTAGGACGTGTACTGTGTGTGTTATGTCTAGTGTGTAGGGTATAGTGTCTACTTGTGTTACACTGCAGTACTGTGTGTGTTATGTCTAGTGTGTAGTGTATAGTGTCTACTTGTGTTACACTGCAGTACTGTGTGTGTTATGTCTAGTGTGTAGTGTATAGTGTCTACTTGTGTTACACTGCAGTACTGTGTGTGTTATGTCTAGTGTGTAGTGTATAGTGTCTACTTGTGTTACACTGCAGTACTGTGTGTCTTAAGACAATTTCTTCCACTCGGGACGTTAAACTTCATCCGATTCTAAATCTGATTTAATGATTTGGTGCGTTTCTCTCAACACTGTAATAAGTTCGATGGGTTCGTGAAAACAGATTTAAAACACACGTCACTTTTACATCAGTTGAACGCAGAGCCGCCTACATGCTGTGTTTCGGGCCCCTGCCGGCCGACCCAAATTTAGTTATTTACATATTTTTAACTCTCTCAACTTACTGTTGGAAGATAGAATACACATGTATCATCAGACATTTTCCACATTATGTCAGTAGCTCAATTAGTCCATGTCAGCTAACATGCTTTTTGATTGCTAAGGAAGGTAGCTGTCTAGAGCTCGTAGGCCTAACCGTCGCCATGCCGACCAGGTAGTCATTCTCACACCAATATCATATGAACGTGACATCAGTCATGGCAAGAATGAGGAATTGCAGTAAATGTACTTTACGCTAACCAGGATTCCATCCAATTATTTTAATTGTACTTTTATTTAACTAGGCAAGTCGGTTATGAACACATTCTTATTTACAATGACGCCATGCCGGGGAACAGTGGGTTAAACTGCCTTGTTCAAGGGCAGAACGACAGATTTTTACCTTGTCAACTCGGGGATTAGAACCAGCAACCTTTCGGTTAATGGCCCAACACTCTAACCAATAGGCTACGCTGCCTCCTCTACACTCTAACCAATAGGCTACGCTGCCTCCTCTACACTCTAACCAATAGGCTACGCTGCCTCCTCTACACTCTAACCACTAGGCTACGCTGCCTCCTCTACACTCTAACCACTAGGCTACCCTGCCACCTCTACACTCTAACCACTAGGCTACGCTGCCTCCTCTACACTCTAACCACTAGGCTACGCCCCCTCTACACTCTAACCACTAGGCTCCTCTACACTCTAACCACTAGGCTACCCTGCCACCTCTACACTCTAACCACTAGGCTACGCTGCCTCCTCTACCTCTAACCACTAGGCTCTAACCACTAGACACCTCCTCTACACTCTAACCACTAGGCTACCCTCTACACTCTAACCACTAGGCTACGCTGCCACCTCTACACTCTAACCACTAGGCTACCCTGCAATGACAGGCCTGATGGAATCAGCAAATTTGTTGGTAAACTTTCCAAATTTCATAAAATTAAATACACTAGACAAGGTGGGATCTTTTTTTTTTGCGTCAGTAAAATGAATTATACCGAGAAATGACATATTGATATAAATGACCAAAGTAAACTTTGGAGTCACCCAATGATATTGTGTGGTCTTCCCACTACGACTCGAGGAAAGCAGTTTATCAGGCTACAGATGATAATTAATGATGAACTTCACAGGGTGGTGAAGGTGGTCTTCCCACTACGACTCGAGGAAAGCAGTTTATCAGGCTACAGATGATAATTAATGATGAACTTCACAGGGTGGTGAAGGTGGTCTTCCCACTACGACTCGGGGAAAGCAGTTTATCAGGCTACAGATGATAATTAATGATGAACTTCACAGGGTGGTGAAGGTGGTCTTCCCACTACGACTCGAGGAAAGCAGTTTATCAGGCTACAGATGATAATTAATGATGAACTTCACAGGGTGGTGAAGGTGGTCTTCCCACTGGTGACGACTCGGGAAAGCAGTTTATCAGGCTACAGATGATAATTAATGATGAACTTCACAGGGTGGTGAAGGTGGTCTTCCCACTACGACTCGAGGAAAGCAGTTTATCAGGCTACAGATGATAATTAATGATGAACTTCACAGGGTGGTGAAGGTGGTCTTCCCACTACGACTCGAGGAAAGCAGTTTATCAGGCTACAGATGATAATTAATGATGAACTTCACAGGGTGGTGAAGGTGGTCTTCCCACTACGACTCGGGAAAGCAGTTTATCAGGCTACAGATGATAATTAATGATGAACTTCACAGGGTGGTGAAGGTGGTCTTCCCACTACGACTCGAGGAAAGCAGTTTATCAGGCTACAGATGATAATTAATGATGAACTTCACAGGGTGGTGAAGGTGGTCTTCCCACTACGACTCGAGGAAAGCAGTTTATCAGGCTACAGATGATAATTAATGATGAACTTCACAGGGTGGTGAAGGTGGTCTTCCCACTACGACTCGAGGAAAGCAGTTTATCAGGCTACAGATGATAATTAATGATGAACTTCACAGGGTGGTGAAGGTGGTCTTCCCACTACGACTCGAGGAAAGCAGTTTATCAGGCTACAGATGATAATTAATGATGAACTTCACAGGGTGGTGAAGGTGGTCTTCCCACTACGACTCGAGGAAAGCAGTTTATCAGGCTACAGATGATAATTAATGATGAACTTCACAGGGTGGTGAAGGTGGTCTTCCCACTACGACTCGAGGAAAGCAGTTTATCAGGCTACAGATGATAATTAATGATGAACTTCACAGGGTGGTGAAGGTGGTCTTCCCACTACGACTCAGGGAAAGCAGTTTATCAGGCTACAGATGATCATTAATGATGAACTTCACAGGGTGGTGGAGGAGCTCAGTGAAGGGCTTGATGCTCCTTTCCAATAAGTATCGAGGGTCTTATTCTGGTGACATGGCGATCGGTCCCTTGGTTGCCGTTTGAAAAATAAAACTAACATCCCATAATAATATCATAATGTAGGTAACCTACCCACTGTGTCTCTGCCAGCTGTTGGCTGGAGACCAGAGCACAATCGCTATTTAACACCATTTTATTTTTGACAAAACCATCAATGGAGTTGAAAATGCAATGGAAACACATTTTAATTTTTTTTTTTTTAAATCGTTTTTAACCGCAAAATGTATTTTTATGTGCACTACTACGTCACTACATACATCCTTTTATCCTCCGCAAGTCAATTAGATGGACACATCGCTGATGGGAAAACATTTGCATATTGTTTCTATGCAGATTTTAGAATCTTCGCATCTGTCCCCAATTGGATGGAAACCAAGTTAGTTATGGGGGGGGGCCCAACCAAATCTAGTTTAGGACCTCCCCCAAAAGGCTGGTTGACGTACCCCAAATGTTCATAAAATGATTTTGCTTGGGGAGATAAGCAGCTAAACAAACAGACGATATGGTTCAGGGATAATATTATAAGCCTTATCTAAAATATTCCAATTCAACCATTTAGGCGTAAAATCCTGCATCATTTTTTTTGTTTTTTTTGCACGGTTACCTTTCGTTGTGATTGATTTCTCATCACCAAACTTTGTCGACATACCTCGAGCATTTCCGGATGCATGTGACCGATGATGGGCTCGGCCCCTGCCGCTAAGATGCGGGGAGGAACATTGGACGGTCCGGGCCCAAACATGTGTCTCCGTGGAGCCACGAAGGTTTTCTGGAGACATTTAGGTGGCGGGACGGAGACGGAGATGGACGACATGGCTCTTGCTGGGTTTGTTGGCAGTGTGGATATGATCAAATTGCACGGTCTGGACCCTTGACTCTGTAAGCAGCCTGACAGACACACACACCTCTCACCTGACATTTAAACCCCTCCCCCTTCTATGTTTGGTTTGCATTACTGTTTTGACGGTGAGGATTTCGTTCAAGCAAACCTTTTCGTTTTTTACTCCTGAAAAGTGTTTTTTGAATTTGATCAGAATGTATAAATGTATTACACACTTGTTTTTGTTTTTCAGGTCACATGTTTGTTCCCGGTAATCTATTTACACCATTGTTCAACAGCCTCATTTACAAAGGTTAACCATTAACCTCCGTTGCTTCAGTAGGTCATGGAATTATATCACAACACTTTGTAGGACACACTCACTTTTTCATTCCAATCAAATAAACCTAATGGTAAAAAAAATGATGACCTTGATAATTGTCTAATAAAACGTGTATATATATATATATATGTATATTTGTCTATATTTTTTATATATATATATATACCTGTTTTAATGGTGTTTTGTTTTGTGGTGAGCTGATATGGTTTCCTTGATCACTCAAACGTGTCTGTTTAGTCAGTGGTTACTCAGTGACACAGAGAGGCAGTGAACAGACACAGGAGACCAACCCCCCCACTCTTTTCTAGTTCCCGTTATCCCTTGGAATCGAGTATCGAGTCAATTCAGAGGGGGGGGCGTTGTAAAGACTCTCAGTGGGCTTTTGTTTATTTCAACACCTTGCCCGTTGCAACACCAGTGAAGCATTTGTACTGACCCTGTAAAACAACACCTATCATACTACTGACCCTGTAAAACAACACCTATCATACTACTATGACTGACCCTGTAAAACAACACCTATCATACTACTATGGCCGACCCTGTAAAACAACACCTATCATACTACTATGACTAACCCTGTAAAACAACACCTATCATACTACTATGACTAACCCTGTAGAACAACACCTATCATACTACCATGACTGACCCTGTAGAACAACACCTATCATACTACTATGACTGACCCTGTAAAACAACACCTATCATACTACTATGACTGACCCTGTAAAACAACACCTATCATACTACTATGACTGACCCTGTAAAACAACACCTATCATACTACTATGACCCTGAAAACAACACCTAATACTACTATGACTGACCCTATCAACACCTACTACTACTATGTCTGACCCTGTAGAACAACATCTATCATACTACTGACCCTGTAAAACAACACCTATCATACTACTGACCCTGTAAAACAACACCTATCATACTACTATGACTGACCCTGTAAAACAACACCTATCATACTACTATGACTGACCCTGTAAAACAACACCTATCATACTACTATGACTGACCCTGTAAAACAACACCTATCATACTACTATGACTGACCCTGTAGAACAACACCTATCATACTACTATGACTGACCCTGTAAAACAACACCTATCATACTACTATGACTGACCCTGTAAAACAACACCTATCATACTACTATGACTGACCCTGTAAAACAACACTTATCATACTACTATGTCTGACCCTGTAGAACAACATCTATCATACTACTGACCCTGTAAAACAACACCTATCATACTACTGACCCTGTAAAACAACACCTATCATACTACTATGACTGACCCTGTAAAACAACACCTATCATACTACTATGACTGACCCTGTAAAACAACACCTATCATACTACTATGACTGACCCTGTAAAACAACACCTATCATACTACTATGACTGACCCTGTAGAACAACACCTATCATACTACTATGACTGACCCTGTAAAACAACACCTATCATACTACTATGACTGACCCTGTAAAACAACACCTATCATACTACTATGACTGACCCTGTAAAACAACACCTATCATACTACTATGACTGACCCTGTAAAACAACACCTATCATACTACTGACCCTGTAAAACAACACCTATCATACTACTATGACTGACCCTGTAAAACAACACCTATCATACTACTATGACTGACCCTGTAAAACAACACCTATCATACTACTATGACTGACCCTGTAAAACAACACCTATCATACTACTATGACTGACCCTGTAAAACAACACCTATCATACTACTGACCCTGTAAAACAACACCTATCATACTACTATGACTGACCCTGTAAAACAACACCTATCATACTACTGACCCTGTAAAACAACACCTATCATACTACTGACCCTGTAAAACAACACCTATCATACTACTGACCCTGTAAAACAACACCTATCATACTACTGACCCTGTAAAACAACACCTATCATACTACTATGACTGACCCTGTAAAACAACACCTATCATACTACTATGACTGACCCTGTAAAACAACACCTATCATACTACTATGACTGACCCTGTAAAACAACACCTATCATACTACTATGACTGACCCTGTAAAACAACACCTATCATACTACTATGACTGACCCTGTAAAACAACACCTATCATACTACTGACCCTGTAAAACAACACCTATCATACTACTATGACTGACCCTGTAAAACAACACCTATCATACTACTGACCCTGTAAAACAACACCTATCATACTACTATGACTGACCCTGTAAAACAACACCTATCATACTACTATGACTGACCCTGTAAAACAACACATTTCATACTACTATGACTGACCCTGTAAAACAACACCTATCATACTATGACTGACCCTGTAAAACAACACCTATCATACTACTATGACTGACCCTGTAAAACAACACCTATCATACTACTGACCCTGTAAAACAACACCTATCATACTACTGACCCTGTAAAACAACACCTATCATACTACTGACCCTGTAAAACAACACCTATCATACTACTGACCCTGTAAAACAACACCTATCATACTACTATGACTGACCCTGTAAAACAACACCTATCATACTACTATGACTGACCCTGTAAAACAACACCTATCATACTACTGACCCTGTAAAACAACACCTATCATACTACTATGACTGACCCTGTAAAACAACACCTATCATACTACTGACCCTGTAAAACAACACCTATCATACTACTATGACTGACCCTGTAAAACAACACCTATCATACTACTATGACTGACCCTGTAAAACAACACATTTCACTGCACCTGTTGTATGTGCCAAAATATTTTTATATTTTGTCGAGGATAGTTCAGTCGCTATCATGCTCTGTTTTCCAAGGAGTCTAGATTTCCCTCAGGGTTAGGGTCAATATCATTTCAATTACAGTCAATTCTGAAAGAACATTACTTTCCAATTCCAATTCATTTCAGTCTACTTCCTGAACTTTATTTAAATTTGTTGATTTTTTTTTGGGGGGGGGGGTCCCCATTAGTTGATGCCACGGTGACAACTAGTCAGTCTTCCTGGGGTCCGACACATAACGAAAAGACATTTCAGACAAATACTTTACAATTTACAATTTACACTATCGTTCAAAAGTTTGGGGTCACTGAGAAATGTTCTTTGTTTTTGAATGAAAAGCACACTTTCTTTAGTCCATTTTAAAAATAACATCAAATTGATACGAAATACATTGTAGACATTGTTAATGTTGTAAATGACTATTGTAGCTGGAAACGGCTGATTTTTCAAAATGGAATATCTACATTGACGTACAGAGGCCCATTATCAGAAACCATCACTCCTGTGTTCCAATGGGACGTTGTGTTAGCTAATCCAAGTTTATTATTTTAAAAGGCTAATTGATCATTTGAAAACCCTTTTGCAATTATGTTAGCACAGCTGAAAACTGTTGTACTGATTAAAGAAGCAATAAAACTGGTCTTCTTTAGACTAGTTGAGTATCTGGAGGATCAGAATTTGTGGGTTCGATTACAGGCTCAAAATGGCCAGAAACAAAGCACTTTATTCTGAAACTCGTCAGTCTATTATTGTTGTTCCGAGAAATGAAGGCTATTCCATGCAAGAGATTGCCCAGAAACTGAAGATCCCGTACAACACGGTGCACTACTCCCTTCACAGAACAGCGCAAACGGTCTCCAACCAGAATAGAAAGAGAAGTGGGAGGCCCCGGTGCACAACAGAGCAAGAGGACAAGTATATTAGTTTCTAGTTTGAGAAACAGACGCCTCACAAGTCCTCAACTGGTAGCTTCATTAAATAGTACCCGCAAAACACCAGTCTCAACTTCAACAGTGAAGAGGCGACTCCGGAATGCTGGCCTTCTAGACAGAGAAGACATATAA